>NC_083763.1:72247181-72292181 GCF_963514075.1 Conger conger | reverse complement strand
GTTGTTTTCAGGGGGGAAATTAATTCAATTCAATTTCTTTATATGGGCTTTTTTTTTTTTTAACAGAAGACTGTCTCAAAGACACTTTTACAGAGTATAACAGAAGGGCCAAAAGGAGAAGGGCAAGCTCCAAAATAGCAAGTACACAAGGTAAAAAAAAAAAAAACCTCTCCAGCGGGGAGAAAAAACCCTGAAACAGTGGCAATGTCTCCAACAGTGCCCCCTCTTCACTGGAGAAGCATCGTCTTCTGCATCCTAAGGGTGTGACGTGGTTATAGGATCACACAACACAAAGAGAACTTTGAGCAGCGCAACTCAAGTCCACGTCCTTGCGGGTCGCAGTGTCTGCTGGCATTTGCTTCTACCGTGCACTACACCACCTGATTTCAATAATTAGCTCAACCAATCAGGTGATGCAGAGCACGGTCGGAGCAAATACCTGCAGACTGCGGGCCACAGGACGTGGAGGTGAGAAGCAGAAAGAGGTTTAGAGAAACGGCCCTCCTTTCAGGAACTACATGCAAAGCTGTGTGTGGTGAGCATTCTGGCCCATACACTTAGTGAGTACTTCATTAGGTATTTATGAGTCTTATTTTTTTGACTTATTAGTCTTCTGCTGCTGTAGCCTATCCACTTGTGTGTTCAGAGATGCTCCTAATGCTGCTCAATTATAACAGTGCTCATTCAGTTTTCAGTCTGACTGGGTTCCCAATCTCTGAGGATTATTGCCTGGGCAATTCCAAAGTCATATCTCATATTCATGAGGGAAGAAATAGATTCTACCATGGTAAACAAGAGTATCCATGACATCAAATATAGGAGTGAATAGATGGGCAATGTTGGAGCTGCCTATCATATTTAAGTAGTCATATATTACATGAAATGAAATTTTGTGGTAGAAAACAACAGAAGGGTTTTCTTGCACATTTGCAGATGTACCGAAGAACAGAAAGACAATTGTTTTTATAGGATAACGCCACAGGTTATATTTCAGCGTATCTGTGTTGATACTGGACTTTGTTAACTGGAAGCGGTGTTTGTTCACTTCGCACGTTTGGTGCCACGGGCTTCAGACGGGATCCAGTTGGATTAGTTTGCGGGAGCCTGAGCCACGGAAAAGAGCCAGTATGACGCTGTTATGCAAGCACAGACTGCGGCGCGAAGACGGACCAATTTACTGTTGAATTTGCCGAAATATGGTGCAGTAAATTGGATCAGTTCTGTAGCACAGAATACGTAAATAAATAAATAAATAAATTGGTAGATAAATAAATTAATAAATAAATAACCTGCAACTAATATTGAGCTCTTCTCCAAAAATGGCCAACGAGACTTTTCAGATTTTTTTTTTGGTTCACCGAGTTTATCGATCCCACATGCAAAATTTCAGGTGATGCTAGACCCTCAGTCCAGTTGAAATTTAATTTCATAGTCAGTTTAGAAAAAGCAGTTGGCAGGGGGGGGGTGGGGGGGTAGATCGATACAACATGGAGGTAAATATGACCCCCTCTCATTACCCACAACCTACATGAATGAATAGCATACCTACAAAATGGCGGTTATGGGGTCTCGAGAAAGGACACCTCACACACAGTCGTTGAAGACCAGAGACCGTTGTTAAGGGAATGCTGAATAGCTGGTGAACAGTGGCCTGCCATTCGCAGAGTGTTGCAGTGCAGTTGGTGTTGTATAAATTATACTCCTGGCACACAGTTGGCAGAACGGCAGCTGCCCCTACAGCAGTCAAATATGTGCTTGCTTGCTGGGTAATCGCTGCAGATTCTGGCAACACAAAAAGACGGACCGCCACGATTCACATCACATCACATCACATCCCAGCCACACAAATATCTCAAGGAACCGAGATCACGTAAAATTCGCGAAATACTGAAGTCCAGTGTATGTAACGTACATCATGATGAATCACTCCGTAAATCATGTCAAGGTGTTTTATGACTAGGCTAATGGCAAAATTCCAGAAACATCTCAAATTCATCTGCATCTGTTTCCCCGGGTATGGTGTTATGGGTATCCATATATGTACCTGGGAAAGACAAGAGAGGGGCTGTAGACTGTAGGGGCTGTAGGCCGAGAAAGTGTTCTCTCTTCTCCCCGAGCCCATTGCCCAACGCTGAGAGCCGTTCTCTGGCCTCAGGGAGATTGTAGCTCACGGACAGAGACAGGTACAAACGGGATTCACAAACCAGCCTCAATTAAACTCTCCCCACCTCTGCCGGAGCGTATAAACCTCGTCCCACAACTCACTGAAAGCAATGCGCAGATGAACAACGGGTGCGTTATCAGCCTCGTGCTACTACACTACCCAAAGTTGAAGAGGTAACGTTGCCAGGTAATGTAAGATTGCGGAACCATTAGTGTGAGAACAGGCCTATCAGGTCCGTGAAGGTCTATTTAGCTATTGAAGGGTAGCTTTTCTGGAATGGTTTTTAATTCTAAATCAATGTTCTAGAACTCCATTGCTTTCAGTCACCAGTGGTGATTGTGACATCGTCAGCATTAGAATGTTCAGCTGAGAACATTCTATTCACATATTTCTATTCACATCGGGTTAATAGGCTAGGATGAATGGGTCCCCTCTGTGGAAAACCAAGAAGTGAAATCTCATGGTCTAACAATAAATAAATAAATAAATAATGTAAGTCTACCATGCAGCAAAATGACAATGCAAGGAACATCTGTGCGGTAATGACCGTCTTTTGTGCGCTATAAAAAAAAAGACATCACACAGCACCCTGTCATTTTCAGATCATGGTACGTTAGCCTGTCAATTGCCTATAATCTAGGGCAAAATGGCTTTGATGAGTTTACTCCGTTACAAATCCTGCATCTGTATTTCAGGCTCAACGAGCGCAAGCTCGTCCTCCCTGCTTCCCCCTACCTGTTGATCTCTGTCTCGTTTGTGTTTTTACGCCTCACACCTGCAACGCGTGACACCTCGTGAAACAAGCAACAGCGTTCCCCCAGTGGCTAGGCACTTCAGCACATAAATTAGCATGAGAAAACTAATTAGGATGATAATTTAGGTGACTAGCTAAGTCAATTAAAAGTGCTAAAGATACACTGTGTCATCTAATTGCACTGTGTGTCTGCTACAACCCCCACGAAACTAACCAATCACCCACCCGCCCTCTCCCGCACCCCGCACCTGTGGGTGGGTGGGCGGTGGTGGTTGGCGGTGGGGGTGGGGGTTGGCTGTCGCTCGATGGCAGATCTCTGCCTGGAGAAATAAATGTCTGACACTGTGTCTAAGGGAGCCGGGAGGTAGAAGAACAGGCTGGTATTTTACATAAAGGGAGCGGTTGTTAAACAGTGCTGTATATCATTAATAACAAACCCATACTAAATGGCCGTTGATTTTGGCTGAGAGACAAACCCCCCCCCCCCCCCCTCTCCTCCTCCCTCCTCCACCCCCCACCCCCCCCCCCCCCCCCACTCAGAGCTCTGGGGGCAGCTAGAGATGAGGAGAGCACAGATTGGGTCTTAGCTCGGCCTGAAGGGGAAGAGCTTCTATCAGCAGGTCCTGCTGTTCAGCACGCACTGCCAGAACTCAGTCTGTCCCCATCATTCTGACGAGCCAATCAGTCTCCCTCAGCACTGCTGAAGAGTCACTCAGTTTCCCTGTTAATCTTAGTCACTTAATTGACCTCTGTCTTATTAAAGAGCCACAGTCTCCATTTGTCTTATTAAAGAGCCACTCAGTCTCCATCAGTCTTATTAAAGAGCCAATCAGTCTCCATCAGTCTTATTACAGAGCCACTCAGTCTCCATCAGTCCTATTAAAGAGCCACTCAGTCACCCTCTGTCTTATTAAAGAGCCACTCAGTCAGTACCCCTGAAGAGCAACTCAGTTTTAATCAGTCATTTTATGAAGACTTGACTGGCAGTCTGAATTGAGCTCCACAGCTGAGTGTAAACTGTACAGCATTAGTTTTTTATAGGTTTAGTATAATGTCCAGGGAATTAATCTGAATTGTTTTTGTGTGCTGTCCCATACAAACACACTGTGTCAGTGAATGTCTCTGAATTGTACTAAACTCAATTGAATTGAATGGAATTGAATTTAAGTCAACTGAATTGACTTAAATTCAGCTGTCTGAAGGAGTAGCTCTCTTCAGAAGTCATGTGGACCAGAGCCTTATAGATTGACTCCTGTTGTGTTCATGAAAGTCCACCCCAATGAAAAAAAATGAATATACAGTATATATTATAAGTAAAATGAATATACAGTAAGCTATATACAAAAAGCTACATGGATAAGTACATGGCAACAACATAGCACATATTCACATGCCTGTTCCAGCTAGCCAGGGTAGGCTGCCCAATGTCATTCTATATATTTCTAAAAACTTAAGCTGAATATAGTGGAATAAGATATTTCTGTATGTGTATCTGCAATTATGTGTATGTGTGCCTATGTACTGTGCAGTGAATATCCTGACCATTCAACTAACATGAGGTATATGCAGGACGTGCAGTTTATTGAAACAAGATTGTTATGTTATTCACTGCACAATGCATACACATTATCGCAAATACGCTTACAGCAGTATTTTTAAAAAATGTATGACTGTGAGTCATAATAACCATTATTCTTTCAAAAAAAGTCCACATATTTATAAAACATTGCAGTATATTCTATTAGTTGAGAGTGACCTGGTCAGGTTATCTCAGGAGAGAGGTGGGGAGGTAGACGTATTTTTCCTTTCAATGATCTGTGTTTTAAGGTAAGTAGGTGGTCCGTTTCGCGAGAAAGATAGCCGTCTCCTTCTGTTTCCTCCAGACATAAATAAGGCTCCTGGCATTTGAGTAATTCCATTCGCTAAGTGGACAGAAATTATGTCAAAACACACCATCTTCTCTCATTTTCGCACGGCGTTGAGTGAAGCGGGAAACGGCGCGGCGATAGGGAAGGCTTTTAGCCGAGCGAGAAACAAAACACACGGCAATCATTTATAACACAGCGCTGTCAGTCATGGGCCCTGTCAATTACCGCCGCCTCCGCCCACATTCTCGCCGCTTAATTGCCGTCTTGGACGGAAACATGGAAATTGCATTTATCGCCTGTGGGTGTGGGCTGGGTGTGACTGCTGTCGCTCTTTCTCCTGTGTGTGTGTGTGTGTGTGTGTGTGATGTTCTCTTGTGTGTGTGTGTGTGTGTGATGTTCTCTTGTGTGTGTGTGTGTGTGTGTGATGTTCTCTTGTGTGTGTGTGTGTGTGATGTTCTCTTGTGTGTGTGTGTGTGTGTGTGTGTGATGTTCTCTTGTGTGTGTGTGTGTGTGTGTGTGTGATGTTCTCTTGTGTGTGTGTGTGTGTGTGTGTGTGATGTTCTCTTGTGTGTGTGTGTGTGTGTGTGTGTGTGCGATGTTCTCTTGTGTGTGTGTGTGTGTGTGTGATGTTCTCTTGTGTGTGTGTGTGTGTGTGTGTGTGTGATGTTCTCTTGTGTGTGTGTGTGTGTGTGTGTGATGTTCTCTTGTGTGTGTGTGTGTGTGTGTGTGTGATGTTCTCTTGTGTGTGTGTGTGTGTGTGTGTGTGTGATGTTCTCTTGTGTGTGTGTGTGTGTGTGTGTGTGATGTTCTCTTGTGTGTGTGTGTGTGTGTGTGTGTGTGTGTGTGATGTTCTCATGTGTGTGTGTGTGTGTGTGATGTTCTTGTGTGTGTGTGTGTGTGTGTGTGTGTGATGTTCTCTTGTGTGTGTGTGTGTGTGTGATGTTCTTGTGTGTGTGTGTGTGTGTGTGTGTGTGTGTGTGTGTGTGTGTGTGATGTTCTCGTGTGTGTGTGTGTGTGTGTGTGTATGTGTGTGATGTATTTGTCTCTGTGTGTGTGTGTGTGTGATGCTCTCTTGTGTGTGTGTGTGTGTGTGTGTGTGATGTTCTCGTGTGTGTGTGTGTGTGTGATGTTCTCATGTGTGTGTGTGTGTGTGTGTGTGTGTGTGTGATGTTCTCTCGTGTGTGTGTGTGTGTGTGTGTGTGTGTGATGTTCTCTCGTGTGTGTGTGTGTGTGTGTGTGTGTGTGTTCTCCCCCCAGAGGCAGGAGTGCATGCGGGACAGCAGTGATTAGGAGCTGAGGGTAGCGCTCAAGACATAAATATAAAACACCCCTCCAGCAAACATACACTTCTGTAGACGATACACTCTCAGAAGTGAAGGTGCAGTGGAGGTACATTTCTGTTCTTTTAGGAACACATTTCCTGAATGTACCCTACTGTAAATAGGGCAATAATGTTCTTTGAGTACCAATAAGTACCTTTTACAAGCAAAAAAGGTACTGAGTAATGATTAGGGGAACTAGGGTAGGGGAACCGTTTTAAGCACCTGTAGGCGCATTTCTTCTGAGAGTGTAGGTACAGAGATGAAAGCGGGAGGGACTCAAAATCAATTTCGTATAGGGCTCCCAAAAAGGCCAGGGAGAATGGTGTCTCAGGGCAAACGTACACGTCCTCCTTGCTCTCATAGCAGTCAGGCTGTGGGACCTGCATGGGTTAGATGGCGGGTTTGGATCCGACGACCAATATGCCAATCCAGGCCTCGCAGACTCCATCCGGTTACAATGCCCCACTTGGGTGTACGGCCTGATTTAAACATGAACTTGACGTGAGTGCTTGTTTTAAATCTGAGATGTGATTTTCTTTTCTTTTTTAAGACAAGATGAGAATTGGTGTTTTAAATGCAAAGATGCAAGGGTGAGTGTGTTTTGGCTTTGAAGGTGAAATCGAGCAGGTCTCTGGGCAGAACACGTCGTGTTTTTTTTATTTTTTATACCCTGTTAAAAGGCAGGCTGAGGATGGAGAGGGGGTGGGACGTGTGAGAATGGAGTTATCATCCATCGGGTGGGCCCTCTCCCCCTCCGTCTGAAGCCCTGTCAGATGCACATCCACCTTCACTCCACCCTCCCCCACACCTGTTAACCTGCCAGAGCCCCAGGGCCTGATCCTCTCTCCCACAGCTGGAGATCACACAGTCTCATTCTGCTGCCGCCCTTAACAGCTCCTTCTATTCACCTGTGCAGCGAGCGGCCTCAGAAGGTATTCACACCCCTTCACTCCTTCTGAACACTTTGTTGTGTGCAATTAACAACACTTAATGACAACCCATAATGACAGAGTGAAAACATCCATCCATCCATTATCTTTGACCCGCTGATCCTGAACAGGGTCGCAGGGGGGCTGGAGCCCATCCCAGCATACATTGGGCGAAAGGCAGGAATACACCCTGGACAGGTCGCCAGTCCATCGTGGGGCACACGCACCATTCACTCACACGCTCATACCCACGGGCAATTTAGACTCTCCGATCAGCCTAACCTGCATGTCTTTGGACTGTGGGAGGAAACCGGAGTACCCGGAGGAAACCCACGCGAACACGGGGAGAACATGCAAACTCCACACAGAGAGGCCCCGGCCAACCAGGATTCGAACCCAGGGCCTCCTTGCTGTGAGGCGGCAGTGCTACCCACTGCACCACCCATGCTGCCCAAAATAGCGAAAACATGTTGTTAGAAATTTAAATCAAAAAGTGAGATGATACGGCTTGAAGGCACATCATTCTCAGGATCGCTAGATCCATTTCGGTTGCCGAGGGACGGGGCCGTTGATGGTGTATGCTCAGCTAACATCAATAATTGGAATTGATAGGGTACAATTGGCTGCGAAATTAGGAGAAAATGGGAAATATATATATATATATATATTATATATTCATTAGCTTATGTGGCATGGGCGGTTGTTTGGTAGTTGGAGGGTGTGTCGAAGTGTCCCTGACCCAAAACTGCTCCTGATGCGCTGATAGTGTGAACGGGTGAATGTGTGAAGGTGTGAAGGTGTGAACATGTGAATGTGTGAACATGTGAATGTGTGAACGTGTGAACGGGTGAATGAGAGGAATAAATTGTCACATGCTCTGTCAAAGCAGTCCCTCATTTACCCACACCGGCCTTTCGAGGAGCCGTGTGTTACGTACATCCATATTCCATGCACATACAGGGAAAACTCTCCAGCAAAAATAAGCAATTACACAAACCTGAATAATAATTAGAAGTTTACACTGGTGTCATCAAAAAAATAAAAAAAATAAAAATAAAAAACGTATTTCTAAAGTCTCAAAGATAAAACTTTTAAATCACATTTTCTGGGAAGAAAACAGTGGTCCCACTGGAATTTTTTTATTTTACCGAATATGTGCCCCAAAATAGACAATGTCTGAACGCGCTGTCCGACCGAGCACCTGACGTGGTTTTAATTCTCACTCCGAGCCCCCCTGTGAGGCTTTGAAGGCTGCCTTTTTAACACGCTGAGGTGAACGTTGAAGCTAAGAGCCAGGCACAAAAAAACCAGATGAGATCAGCCCTTGATGGCACGGAGGAAAACAACACACCGCCCTAAAGTGATAAATAAAAACAAGCAGGCCCTGGTACCAGTCAGAACTCCATTTCCAGAGCAGACCCTCAGACATGAATCGAATCAGCGGCGAGATGCGTCGGTCACACTCTGATGTCCGTGTCCGAGGCTTACGGATCTGTTCAGTGTGAATTATGTAAATTTCAATCAAGCCCCTCTTCGCGGATCAGCCCGAGAAGCAATCAGGGCCCAAGGTTCACAAACTCCCAGCTTTGAGTGCTCGTTCCCCCTCTTACGATGGGCAGATGACTGCAGCGCTCTGATGAAATATGTATACTGAACTGCCATTAAGAGAGAGAGAGAGAGAGGGGGGGGAGAAGGAGAGAGAGAGAGAGAGGGGGGAGAGAGGAGAGAGAGAGAGGAGAAAGAATAAGAGAGAGAGAGAGAGAGAGAGAGGGAGAGAGAGTGGGGGGACAGTTTAAAAGTAAAAAGTGATGGGAAAGAAGCAACGTAGAGATTACAGACTGGCTTCTTTCCTTCATAATACTGGCAGCATCGGAAATCAAACGGCCGCGTTGCCCTGAAAATGACGAGGGGGGGGGGGGGGGTTGTTGACAGGCCGCTGAAGGATTTATTATTTATTATTCTTGTTCATTCTTTCGGTGAAGAAAATTGGGAAAAGCACACTCAGCATTCACGCAGTACCCCGGGCTTCGAGGGGAATCAGCACGGCGCCTCAACCCCAGAGCTGCTGTGACAACACGCACTTCTGCTCGCCACTGAGTGAGGCACGGCAGCACTTAGAGTGCCTGGACGAGACGGACCGCTGAACTATGAGCACGGCTCGGGTCACATGTAGTCATATGGGCCCCCTGCGGTAAAAAAAACTGCTCAAGCTGGGTTTTGAAACAGCTGGTCGCTGGTCGACCAGTTCAGGCCGGCTCCCAGCTCGACGTGGTGTAGTTGGTTGACCGGTTCAGACCAGCTCCCAGCTCGACGTGGTGTAGTTGGTTGACCGGTTCAGACCAGCTCCCAGCTTGACGTGGTGTAGTTGGTTGACCGGTTCAGACCAGCTCCCAGCTCGACGTGGTGTAGTTGGTTGACCAGTTCAGACCAGCTCCCAGCTCGACATGGTGTAGTTTGTTGACCAGTTCAGACCAGCACCCAGCTTCACATGGTGTAGTTGGTTGACCAGTACAGACCAGCTCCTAGCTTGACACGGACAAGTTGCCAGCACGAGCTGGTTGACCAGCTCATACCCAACTAGACCAGCTTACGACCAGCTTGACCAGCTCAATTTAAAGCTGGTCACACTAGAATAGTTGGATTTCACAGCAGGGCCAGGGTGGAAGATCCAGGTTCAGACGGTTTTTACTTTCTGAACCTACAGTAGATTTTCCACCTCAGAGTGCTTCCCCAGTATTTTGTTCCAATCGCCTGGATTTGCTAATTAGCCCAATTCTTCAGCCAGGAGGTAGAACTAATTAGTGAAATCAGCTGGAGTTCATGGGTGGAAGAAACACATGGTAGGACGTTCATTTTCCGGACTTTCCACCTCTGCATATGCTCACCTTTATTTTATGCAACTTTGAGATGCACTGCTGTATAGAGTAATAATTAGCTGCATTAAATAGACATATGCAGTAATATCATAATTAGTTTAACATGTTTAATATTCTGTCCTTCACGCTTGCATATTCTTTCTCAGTGCCACTCTGGTTGTTCCCCGGATAATGCAGTATTGAATTTAGTTAAGCTAGTTAGTTAATTCGCTAGTAACCTAGTTGGTTCAAACAGTCACTTATAATCAACAGATTCAAAATTGACCTGACCGTTGGTATAGAACACCAGATAGAGCTGCAAACATCTCCAGCCCATGTGCCAGATGGTAATACCTCAATTCAGCTTCTATTCTGCCACTACATCTTTCGACATTTGTGACAACGACATAGATAGATAGATAGATAGATAGATAGATAGATAGATAGATAGATAGATACAGGGCTCTTGGTAGTTTGTATATAATACCCAGAGAGCTCATACTCTCGTTTACTGCACAGTGCTCCACTGTGTGTGCAGCGCAGCGCCACATCCAAACAAACATTCAGAGAATAAGTGATCTGATTTTAACGTCGTGGGCTTTGCATAATGGGAACACAAAACTATAAAAAGGCTCTCAAGAGGACTTTTAATGCATCTTCACAGTTTTCACAGAGGGGAAAAAATGACAAGATAGGAAGAACATGAAGCGAGTAAGAGTGTGAGCGAGAGAGAGAGAGAGAGAGAGAGAGAGAGATCTTTATGATCATTCATTATGAAAAATGTCTTTATTATTATTGTTTTCTTTTTTATTATAAAAGAAAATCAAGATTATTATTCATTTGATATGGATTAGTTGATTTACCTACATGTACCTGAAACATAAACATGGCATTGTTCCAGTAAAGCTTTGGCTGGATACATATCTTATGTCATGCCAATAAAGCTTTTTTTGTTGTTGTTTATTCGAATTGAGAGAGAGAGAGCGAGAGAGAGAGAGAGAGAGAGAGAGAGAGCAAGAGCGAGAGAAAAAAGCAGTGTCTGGAAAAGGATTGTTGATAGCCGCACACAGAAAGCTGGGATCACACGGGCCGTGATTAACAGGATGTGGCGTGAGGCTTGTGCACCGAGTCCCTCCCCACCTGAAGAGTCCGAGTCCCTCCCCACCTGAGGAGTCCGGGGGGGGCTGGTATTGTTCACAATCCCAGCCCCCCCCTCACTCACAATCAACCACCACCGCACACTCACAATCAACCACCGCACACTCACAATCAACCACCGCACACTCATAATCAACTACCAAACACTCACAATCAACTACCACACACTCACAATCAACCACCGCACACTCATAATCAACTACCGCACACTCACAATCAACTACCACACACTCATAATCAACCACCGCACACTCACAATCAACTACCACACACTCATAATCAACCACCACACACTCACAATCAACTACCACACACTCATAATCAACTACCACACACTCACAATCAACTACCACACACTCACAATCAACCACCGAACACTCATAATCAACTACCACACACTCACAATCAACTACCGCACACTCACAATCAACCACCGCACACTCACAATCAACTACCACACACTCACAATCAACCACCGCACACTCACAATCAATTACCACACACTCATAATCAACTACCACACACTCACAATCAACCACAACCACCGCACACTCACAAGCAACTACCACACACTCACAATCAACCACCGCACACTCATAATCAACTACCACACACTCACAATCAACCACAACCACCGCACACTCACAATCAACCACAACCACCGCACACTCATAATCAACTACCAAACACTCACAATCAACCACCACACACTCACAATCAACTACCAAACACTCACAATCAACTACCACACACTCACAATCAACCACTGCACACTCACAATCAACTACCACACACTCATAATCAACTACCACACACTCACAATCAACCACAACCACCGCACACTCACAATCAACTACCACACACTCACAAACAACCACAACCACCGCACACTCACAATCAACTACCACACACTCACAATCAACCACCACACACTCATATTCAACCACCGCACACTCACAATCACTGGGGATCGATACTCCAGGCCCGATACTTTCATGTGATGAAACCTCTCTGCTGCTTTGATGGCTCCTCGTTGCGTTGTTGAGAGATTAGACACTGGAAACCTTTCTTTTGCTTTATTGTCTAGTCTGTGTGTGTGTGTGTGTGTGCGTGTGTGTGTGTGTGTGTGCTCATACATGTGTGTAGGTGTGTGTGTTTGTGTGCTGAATTCCAATATCAACACTTTTCGTGGATGCTTGTAATGACCTGGATGATTCGAAATATTTTAAATGATATACTTTATATTATAATATAGTCAATTCTATAATCTTTTACATTTCCAGCAGAGAGAGAGATAGTTTTCACCATGTTTTCAACCTGAAAAAGAAAAGCAAAAGTTTATTAACTGCTATTGTGTATATTAAATTATATATATATATATATATATATATATATATATTATTGTGTGTATTAAAAGGCCATGAAAACAGTGGTCAATCATGTACATTTTTCTGTGTGGTGAGCATGGTCTTGGATGGCTCATGAAGTTTGCCTAGCCAACAGAGACGGACCGTTATAATAGCCATTCGTTATAATAATAATAATAATAATAATAATAATAATAACAACTAATAATGGCCACAGTTATAATCAGCCATTTTTCCATGCCTGTGTTACTGGGGTGTATCGGTACCCAGCTGAGTTTTGGGTGCGTTGCTGGGGTGTAAAGATGTACCCAGCTGAGTTTTGGGTGTGTTACTGGGGTGTAAAGATGTACCCAGCTGAGCTTTGGGTGTGTTACTGGGGTGTATCGGTACCCAGCTGAGTTTTGGGTGTGTTACTGGGGTAAGGCTGTACCCAGCTGAGCTTTGGGTGCGTTACTGGGGTGAGGCTGTACCCAGCTGAGCTTTGGGTGTGTTACTGGGGTAAGACTGTACCCAGCTGAGTTTTGGGTGTGTTACTGGGGTATGGTGCTGTACCCAGCTGAGCTTTGGGTGTGTTACTGGGGTAAGACTGTACCCAGCTGAGTTTTGGGTGTGTTACTGGGGTAAGGCTGTACCCAGCTGAGCTTTGGGTGTGTTACTGGGGTGAAGTCATACCTAGCAGAGTTTTGGGTGCATTACTGGGGTGGAGCTGAACTCAGCTGAGTTTTGGGTGTGTTACTCACCAGCAGAGGACCAGGATGTCCTAAATCCCCGGGATTCTCGCAGATTGGATGTGATTATGATTGCCGAAACATCACCTGAACAAACAGAACAATCCCCCATTTACCCCCCCATGAGAAGGGGAGGAATTGCGGGCCTGGTTTTAACCTCTCTTCTTCTGCACCCAGCAATCAAGTCTGATCGAGTATCAACACGGGTTGATGGCCATCTGCTCTTCTCTCTCTCTCTGCATCTGCTCCCCCTCTCTCTCTTCCTCTCTGTCAAGTTAAATTGTCATTGCCTCCGATACAGCGGCTTCATACTGACCAGCTGTTTGTTGGTGAACTCACCTTTACCCATCCCTTCTATAATATTGGTGGACGGGGTAATAATTTCATTAGCGGGGACCTGTCAGGTACAGCCTTTCTCCTCACCTGGATGAGTAGCCCCCTCCCACCCCCATTTTAGCTGCCACACACAGATTTTTTTTTTCCTCTCCTCTCCTTTGAGCCGCATCATTTCTAGAGATTTACTTTTTTTTTAAATGTGTTGCAGCTAAAGAGTTAAGGCTTTGATGAAAAGATTAAGAGATCATTCAAATGATTAAGAGATAATGCAGAATGAGAACAGCATATCCCAGCAGCCTGGGCGCCAGTGTACCAGCCTTCTCCCGTTCAGTCATTCACTCACTTACTCTGAGAGGAGGAGGGAGTGAGGGAGCTTCAGAGCGGACATCTCAGATCATCTCCACCAGTAAGGCACCCTTCATTAAGCACCCGAAATAAGAGATCAGATCACTGCTCCAGAGTTGCGGTCCTGTCCTGTGTTTCGTGTCAAGCTGTCCGAAGGGACAGTTGCCTGGGAAACAAGGTCATGCGGTGAGGTCGTTGTGTGGGTTTGACCTCTGTGAAAAGGATGAGGAGTTTTGAACTGCGGTGACCAATTGTCATGATCTGCGAGAACTGCAGTGTGGTTGTCACACTCCAACTGACACCAGTGGTGTTTCTGGAATGATTTAAATGGGGGGGTGCATGGGGTGGACAAGGCTAATTTAGGGGGTACAAAATCCATAAACATGAATCGATAAACATAAACATAGCCCACAAAACAATATTTACATTTACATTTTTGTCATTTGGCAGACGCTTTTAATCCAAAGCGATTTACAAGTGCATAGGTTCTACCACAAGTCAAAGCATCACATCCATAACTAGGAAAGTACACATGGAATGCTGTTCTAAACATATAGTCGTCATCATAAGTGCCATTCTTTTTTCTTTTTTTTTTTGGGTAGACAAGGAGGAGAGGGATATCAGAAAGGGGGGGCAGGGGAAATTAGGAGGGAGGGAGGACTAAGGTATCTGTATCCCATTTATTCATTTAATTGTGGAATTTAAGAATGAGTCCGCTGACAAAGAAGGCACAGAGGCAGACGGCATTCAAAACCAGCTCAGAGGCAAAACCAGCTCAGAGGCAAAACCAGCTCAGAGGCAAAGCCAGCTCAGAGACAAATCCAGCGAGCAGACCGTAACTTTGAACAAACATGGCAGGGGGGAGAAAACCGGCCGGGGTGGTCTCACAGCGTGGTCATGTGACAGATTGTCAGATTGCTTCAGGTGCGCCTCTCCCTGCATCGTACTTGCGCAGCCCGGAGAGTTTTGGGTGTATGATCAGTTTCCTGCCTCCTTCACTTCCTGATGATGACGATTTTTTTTACTCTGCTGAAAAAAACAGCTCAAGCTAGGTTTCCCAGATCAGACCAGCTCCCAGCTCAACATGGTTTAGCTGGTTGACCAGTTCAGACCAGCTCCCAGCTCAACACGGTTTACAGACCAGCTTTACATGGTTTGACCAGCTACCAGCTCAGACAAGCTACCAGCACTAATCAGGTAGACCAGCTTCATGACCAGCTTGGCCATGCTGGTTGACCAGCTTGGCCATGCTGGTTGACCAGCTCATACCCAGCTACAGTCGATCAGATTATGGCCAGCTTGACCAGCTCCATTTTCAAGCTGGTGAAGCTGGCATTGTTGGATTTTAATTGTTGGGTGGCAGTTTTAAGGTAAAAAAAATGTTTTGGCATGGGGACGATTCAGTGTTTTGTATTATGGTGAAAGGCAATTTCTTTGTCCTTGCTGTTAATTATAGTGCAATAGTTTAAAGGTAAAATCTGTTCTTTCGGTGTGGGTTGGACTGGGCTTTTTGTATTATGGTGAATGCCTACATTTTTTTTGTTGCTGTTAATTATAGTGCGATGGTTCAAAGGTAAAATTGTTCTTTTGGCAAGGATCGGGTATTGTGTATTATGGCAAATGGCTACATTGCATAACTTCATCGCATTTGCCCAGAAACTGCCCTCGCCCAAGGGAAATTTACATTGTGTTTAAAATGCGTCGGCCAACTGTGTATTCAGGAGGAAACCGAAATTCAGCCACCACCCCAATATCCCCCACCCTCTCGCCCCCTCCTCCCTCTCTCTCACTCTGCCCTCCCGTTATGGCTGCAGTAAATCTGGCCAGACCACTGTGGGGACAAAATATAGTGTAAAAAAACCCCCAGTGTCTCAGCTCCAAGCCACAAACAAAACGAGACAGCTTTGCTTTTAAACCTCAATCCGAAAACTGCACGTCATTAATAAAAAACCAAAAGTAGATGCCAACCCCAAAATTAACCGGCCAAATTGACTCACTGCTTACTCTCCGAGACTTGACTTGAGTCTGGCAGCCATTTTGGTGTTTTTCTTGCAGGGAGACCGATCAGCTGCTCCCTCGTCCCTGAATCGAGCTGGGCTTCAATCAGCTAAAAGGTGATAAAACGTAATTAATGAACGCGCATTGTGCCTCTGAACGTGCACGGGACGACGGGGACAGGGGTTCCTGCGCCCGTCAGCGGTGCCTGATTTACTATTTTTGGAAAAAGGTGGGTGCTGAGGCCACTTCAGTCGCAGAACACAGATGGTCAATCTTGGAAGATCTGGAGCCGCCCTCGCCGTACGTTCTGGGAACAGCACTTCCTGTAAGCGGTGATTGACAGGCCGGGGGACGTGCCAGCTCAGACGCCGGTCACACACGCACAACCGGCTCTCTCTCTCTCTCTCTCTCTCTCTCTCTCTCTCTCTCTCTCTCCTCATTTTTACCTCCTCGCTTCCATCCCTTGCGTCCTTCTCCTCGTTTCCTAGCCCCGGCCAATCCGAGGGCACGGTGAAAAGACCGAGGACGCGTCCGTTGGGAGAATGGAGTGCGCTCGCTGTTTCGAGCAGCAGTTTGACACGACGTCGATTGCAGATGGCGAGAGGGGGATCCATGAGGGTGATCAATTACATGTCACACATTCTGAAAGAATGCTTCCGCGAAAAGATGCACTCGTGTTTATTTCCTCAATAATTTTTTGGGAGCTTTCTCGCTCCTCGCCCCCTAGCTCCTTGAAGTTTCTCTGTGAGCCTTTAACAGTTTGAAGTGTCCTTAACCTCGGTCTATTTCCGGGTCAGTTGAGGGCCGAGGAGAAGAGGGCTGTAATATGCGAGTGCGATGAGCCCAACCTCTCCGTGCAGTTAGACTCTTTTTTTCCCTGAATCTCGCAGTTCACAGTTCTCATCTGAATCGCCTTCACCTTAGATTCACCTTCACAGTTGATGTGATTGGTCAATTTCAGATAATATTGGTTGCATCCCAGACAGAGGGGGGGTTTATCCTGCTGAGCCTCTCCGGCTTATCGGGCGACGTTTAATCCGGGCACGCCAGGGCTGCCATATTAACACCCGTCTCTGACTGAGGACAGACACCAGACCAGCCGTTGTTCAAACGCTTCTCCCTAATCTCATTCGCCATTCAGACCGCCGTCAGTCAGACCGACCCCGCTGCCACCATTTTAAGAAGGGTGGAAATCACATTTTGTTGTTTTTACGCTGACGGTCGACGGATGCGGCAGAAACGCTGAGAACGAGAGCACGAGTGAACTCGGAAGAGGACAGGAGAGGAAGGGGGGAAAAAGCATCGAGCGCATTTTGACACGACCACTTTTTCGGCTCGCTTGTTGTCTTGGAAACCCGGGGCCGGTCGACAACATTATTTTTGGTCACAGGAACCCCCCCCCCCCTCCCCCGCCCTCTCCCAAGGCCACCCATCCTTGTCCAATAGGCAGTGGAGCTAACCGGCAGCTGAGGACTCTGGGTAATGATGCGTGGCTAACAAGTAGAACCCGCTCGGGTTCTGGAGCCAGAGGCGGAGGGGCGGGGGGGCGGGGGGGTCCATTAGCGATGTGAAATGAGTGTAAGCTCAGCGGGCCATTAGGGGGTCTGCCTGGCCCCCCCTCCCGAGTCTGTTAGGGTCAAGTGGACCGCGATTATTGGGCCGGGTGGCCGCTGTCGTTGGAGGAGGAACAGAGAGGAGAAAAGGGGTTAAAATGAGCTGGCGTGAATTTCCCATTAACAGGGCTTGATTGACATGCTGCTTAAACGAGCTGTTTACTTGAAAAGAAGGAAATGGAGATTGTCATACCGAGGATTGATTGGGGGGGGGGGGGGGATCGGGGGGGTGGTGAGGCATCGTTAGGGGTGCTGAGGGGGGTTGGGGGCCTTTGTAAGACTTATGAGAAAAACGTGTTGGAGTTAGCCGCGTCGACGCGCTACGGAAAGGAAAGTGTACACCTACATTGTCCCAGGCGTGCTGAACGCCGTCAGGCTGGCATCGCACACAATGGCTGTCTGAGAAAGCCCCTGTCTCGGCACAAAGGCAGCCTGAAACCTGCGCTTCCCCCCGGAGAGCGGGTCTGCGGCGTCGGGTTGGGCCGGGCCCGGCGGTACCGTCTCGCTCCCCGCCCTACAACAACACCGACCACCTGTCGCCTCCCCCCCGCTCACGCGCGCGCACCTCTCCCCTTATCGCTCCTTCCTTTCTTCACTCTCTCCTGTTTTCTCTCCTCCAAACTCACCTCACCCCCTCCCCCCTCCCCCCTCCGACAGACAGACGGGGAACGCGGCGGAGACGGACGATATTAGCCACGGAGGGAGAGGCGGAGGAAAGATTCGCCCCCGAGTGAAAACAAATCCGCGAAACCGTCTGGGGACACCCACCTCCCCCCCCCCCCCCCCCCCCCCCCCCCTTTCCCACGCGATGGTGTCTGCCTCTGTGCGGATAATTAAATTCCTACCTTCGTTTACAGTCCTGTGCCATTACGACGCATAATTAATTTCATTATTCCGTCCCTCAGACTGACTGTTCTGCGCTGATTACGACCGGCGGAGCAGTGGGGATAAGCGTAGTATAATTACACATTACTCTCACCTCTCACATTATATTATACCAAAACTAATGAATTACTGAATAACAAAAGCTCCTGTCAGGTGTCTTTCACGATGCCACAGCATCTTGTTTTTAATTTCATTTGCAATGAAATGTTTACAGAGCTCGACTGAACCTCGTAATAAGCTGACGTGCCTATTTTTTCCACTGTAGCGATAAGTTATGCGAGCTATATTAGTTTTTAAGCTCTCGGAAACCAAACTAAATATTATGCGGACCGAATGGCAACTCGTGCTAGTTCCCCGTGCCTTTCGGGAAAATCTTTTCTTCTTCGGTGGTCATACGTCGCACCGTAGGGACAGGATTAAAATGACAACACAAAAATGAACTGTCCGGCACCCGGCTCCAGAGTGACAAGTGTGAACAATGGGCAGAGGTTAATGGGACATCCTCTGTCATGCTGCTCCGTGTCTTTTTGGTTCGCCGACACCGGATTAGGTTCCTTTGGCGAGCGCTAACAATGCGGGCCTATTGTACACCATCCTTTTCCGATACCGGATAGTGACACTCGGGTAACAGAACACGCCGGCGCTCCAGGCCACGGAGAAGCACGGCAGGGGAGGGAGACAAAGAGGCACGGAACTCAGCCGTGAAAAGAAAACAGGACGGGGGACTATAAATAACCAATCATTGTGTACTGTTCTCTCTCTCTCCCTCTCCCTCTCTCTGTCACTCTCCCTTCCTCTCTCTCTCTCTCCTTCTCTCTCCCTCTCTCACCCTTTCTCTCCCTCTCCCTCTCTCCATCTCTCTCCCTCCCTCTCTCCCCCTTCCTCTCTCTATCTCCCTCTCCCTTTCTCTCACTCCCTCTCTCCCTCTCTCCATCTCTCTCTCCCTCCCCCTCTCTCTCTCTCTCTCCCCCTCTCTCTCCCTCTCTCTTTCTCTCTCAGTACACCTGGTAGGCAGACGTTAATCCCGGCTGAAGGAGTCGTCACATTTTCGGGGTACCGCATGTGACAGCCCCTTCAAAGCGCAGCGCCCCGCGTCTCCTGATTAAGGAGGACGTCCCGGCCTGAGGCAGGCCGGAGCACACACAGGTACGTCCCGCTGAGTCGATGGCTTGTGAAGGACTGTCGGTGCGATTCAGGCGCCCGCTCGGGCCCCCGGCCCCCGGCCAAGGGCCCCCAGCCAGCGGCCCCTGACCGTAATGCGGCCCGACAGCGCCATATTTGACCCGGATCATTTCCTCTGACACGGCTGCTGATCTCGCTGGAGGGGAGGAACAGAGTATTCACCTGAGAGAGAGGGAGAGAGAGGGAGGGAGAGAGAGAAACAGAGAGAGAAGGGAGAGAGAGACAGAGAGGCAGAGAGGAGGGAGAGAGAGGAGGGAGAGAGGGAGGGAGAGACAGAGAGGCTGAGAGGAGACAGAGGGAGGGAAAGAGGGACAGAGGGAGGGAAAGAGGAGGGAGAGACAGAGAGAGGCAGAGAGGTGGGAGAGAGGAAGAGAGGGAGGGAGAGAGAGAAAGGGAGAGGGAGATAGAGAGAGAAATGGAGAGAGAGGAAGGGAGAGAGAGGGAGGGAGAGAGATGGAGAGAGGGAGAGGGAGAGGAGGGAGAGAGAGAACGAGCGAGAGGAGGGAGAGACAGAGAGAGGCTGAGAGGAGGGAGAGAAGAGGGAGAGGGTCAGGGAGGGAAAGAGGAGGGAGAGACAGAGAGAGGCAGAGAGGTGGGAGAGAGAAGAGAGGGAGAGAGAGAGGAGGAAGAGAGGGAGGGAGAGAGAGAGAGAGGGACAGAAGAGGGAGGGGGGGCTGAGGGAGAGAGAGAGGACATAAAGAGGAGAGAGGGAGAGAGGGACAGAGGAGGGAGGGAGACAGAGTGTGAGAGAGTCAAGGACAGAGAGAAATACATGCACGCACAAAATACACAAAAGCACAGAGAAACACTTGGTGCACACACACACACACACACACAAACATACACGCACACACCACACACACTCACACACACACACACACACACACACAAAGAAACAGCCATTGCTGCCTCTCCAACAGCTCTGCCATCCCACCCTGACCACACAAGAGACCCGTGAAAACACAGGTCACAGGAACCTCTTAAGAACTAAAAGAAATGAAAAATATAAACACAATCTTTAGAAAATTTGACGCCTGCCAGTGCAGTGTAGACGTAGGGGCACTGCCGCTGATTAGCACTGCGGGTCGGCTAGCCTAGCGCTCTCCTCATCCACAGACAGACAGACGGACAGACAGACAGCGCTTCGGTTCCCACAACCCCAATCAGCACCGCCCCGAATAACCTCCCCCCGCCGCCCTTCGCCCTAACCCACCGAGCACGAGGGACGCGCGTAGCGGAAAGCCATGTGACCTCATCACCATGTGACCTCGCCATCCCGTGACCTCACCGCTCTCGTCCCCCGCCCCCGCCGCCGCCGCGCTCTCCTCCTTTTTATCCTCGTTTTTTTTTTTTCCTCCCGTGGGTTTTTATTAAATTCTCTTTTTCATACGCGGAGCCCCCGGAATCTAAAGGGCAGCCGCATCAGCCGGGTTTAATCCGGCAGGGCTCCCGGCCCCGCGATCCCAGCCCCCCTGCCTGACTCACCGGCCCCGTGACTCACCGGCCCCGGGCCTCCGGAGCGGGCCGCCAGAGAGGAGGAGAGAGGGAGAGAGAGAGGGAGAGGGAGAGGTAGGGAGAGAGAGATAGAGACAGACGGGGAGAGAGACGGAGAGAGATAGAGACAGACGGGGGGTGTGTGAGAGGTGGAGAGAGTCGGGGAGAAAGGGAAAGAGATGGAGATGGAGATAGAGATAAAAAGGAGAGATGGAGAGAGGTGGAAAGAGGGATAGAGAGGGAGAAAGAGAGGCAGAGAGCGATGGAGATAGCTGGATAGTTAGAGTGAGAGAGAGAGAGAGAGACGAATGGAGTGAGAGAGAATGAGAGAGATGGGAGATGAAAAGAGGTAGATAAAGAGAGAGGGATGGAGCGAGAGAGAGAAAAGAGAAGTGAGAGGATACCCTGGAGACGGCTGTGTGTTTGGGAAGATCCCTAAAAGCCGTCTCAGTTGAACACTGTTGAACTCCCAGTAACACGCAGCAGACAGGCCGCTGGGAGACATGAGCTCCACGGAGAGGGCTGCTGGTTTTGGGCAGGAGGAGGGTGAGGGGGTGGGTGCTGGTTTTGGGCAGGAGGAGGGTGAGTGAGGGGGGGTGGGTGCTGGTTTTGGGCAGGAGGAGGAGGGTGAGGGGGGTGGGTGCTGGTTTTGGGCAGGAGGAGGAGGGTGAGGGGGGGGTGGGTGCTGGTTTTGGGCAGGAGGAGGAGGGTGAGGGGGGTGGGTGCTGGTTTTGGGCAGGAGGAGGAGGGTGAGGGGGGTGGGTGCTGGTTTTGGGCAGGAGGAGGAGGGTGAGGGGGGTGGGTGCTGGTTTGGGGCAGGTCGAGAGGGTGAGGGGGGTGGGCGCTGGTTTTGGGCAGGAGGAGGAGGGTGAGGGGGTGGGTGCTGGTTTTGGGCAGGAGGAGAGGGTGAGGGGGGTGGGTGCTGGTTTTGGGCAGGAGGAGGAGGGTGAGGGGGGTGGGTGCTGGTTTTGGGCAGGAGGAGGAGGGTGAGGGGGGTGGGTGCTGGTTTTGGGCAGGAGGAGGAGGGTGAGGGGGGTGGGTGCTGGTTTTGGGCAGGAGGAGGAGGGTGAGGGGGGTGGGTGCTGGTTTTGGGCAGGAGGAGGAGGGTGAGGGGGGTGGGTGCTGGTTTGGGGCAGGTCGAGAGGGTGAGGGGGGTGGGCGCTGGTTTTGGGCAGGAGGAGGAGGGTGAGGGGGTGGGTGCTGGTTTTGGGCAGGAGGAGAGGGTGAGGGGGGTGGGTGCTGGTTTGGGGCAGGTCGAGAGGGTGAGGGGGGTGGGTGCTGGTTTTGGGCAGGTCGAGAGGGTGAGGGAGGTGGTGGGAGGTGACGGGGGATAAAACGCCCGGCAGGTGAGCGATGGCGGCTCCTCTCTCCTTCCCCTCCATCGATCCCGCGCTCCTCCTTTCCGCCGCCGGGCTGCGGGCCCGTCCTCACACTCGTCCCAGACCGTGAGTCACGTTCCCCCCGCTCTGCCCTCGTCTGTAAGCAGCCCGCTCCGCGTCCCCTTAAAAACCTTTACAACCCTCCTCTCCCTCTATCCCTGGGGTGGAGTGTCACCGTCTCTCCAGAGCGTGTTAGCATTCAGCTCCTTCTCCCACCCACCCTCCCTCCGTCCCTCCCTCTCTCTTTGCAGCTGGGGGGCGGGTGGGATTGAGCTAAAGACGTGACACTCAGGCCAGCTGCTCCAGCCACTGCATTGTACTCCATGCAGAGTCTACCGGGTCTCTCAGGTCATCCGTCGAGGCGTCCATCTTGAACTCTGCGGTTACCCGTGACCTCACAAAGGCTCCTAACCGCCATGTCCTCAAAATACGTACCGTCTACCAAACATACCGCTTACTTAGTATATTAGTATGTGATATGTTCCCGAATGTGGTGCACTGAATGAGAAAGTTGTGTGGTCAGTTTACGACGTACGCACTAGTAAGCAAGTAAGCTGTTTAGGACAGGGCCTGAGTGGGCAATCGTGCACGTGCCCCCCTAGTGGCTGCCGTCGGCATTACAGCAGGTCTGCCACTGCTTTACAATTATGGGCGATATGGTGCGAGAAGATGATCAGCTTTTAAGGCAGAGAAGTTGCCAGTAGCGGGCCTCCATCGTGCAGATCTATAAGATGTTGCCATGCCGATCGCCGCTGATAATGGCCCACTGATAGGTGCTTGCTCCCTGTGTTACCCCGACGATGCAGAAAACCATGCTATGTTGTACACTGCTGAAAAATGTGTCTTGGTCCTGAAATTAGACCTTTTTTTCTCTCTCAAGTAGAAAATAGTTTCTTATATTAAGTTACTGTTTGTTTGACAAGTGAAAGTTCCCTACCCCATTTCACTTGCAAATCTTGCAATGAGTCAAACTGGCTGAGCTCATTGACAAAATTTGTGTCTTATTTTGCAAAAAAAAGTAATAGAAGTAATAATTATGTCTAAATATAAGACTAAAATATGTGCTGAGATTGGCTTATTTTTTTTATTTTTTTTTTCCAGTGTGGAAAGTCAGAGAGAGAGCCACAGTCTTTTTCCAAGTCCGTTGAGTTGGAGCTGAACCCAAATCGCCCTAATCGCCCACAAAAACCCTGTTATTACCAACTTCAGCCACTGTCTCAAATAAAGAGTCTCTATACGCTCGCTGTTTGCAAAAGTGTCTGCTTTTTTTCATCCTTAAAAAAAAAAAAAAAGACTTCCCGCGTGGAATCATTCATCAAAGCGTTTCTTGGAAGCTTGCAGACATTTGGATTTTTGATTTTTTTGGGGGGGGGGGGGTGGTTCGGGGCAGTGAAAAGCTCGGCTCAAATGGTCTCAAACAAACTCAAGAGAGTCGAGCCGAGGTCGTTCTGCGTCTGACTCCCGGTCCAGCCGGGCTTGTTCGCGGAGGAATGTCGACGTGCGGATAAAACAGGTTGTGCGGTACGTGTGTGTTTTTAAAGCAGCCCCCGCGGGCTCTTCGTGTCTTCTCCCTGGCTGGGCGGAACGAGCCCGCCCGACAGTTCCTCGCCCAGACCCAGCCAGCCCGTGGCAGCGCTGCGTTTTCCACCCGTTTGAGCGCTTTCATGTCCTGTCTCGCAGTCATCCCTCGCTTCCTTGTGCAAGTTAATTAGACCGCAGGAGGTGTTCTGCATAATTACACTTTAGAAGAAAAAAAAAAAAACAACAGAATTTTGGGTAAGTGCGGGGCTTGAGAGCGGGTGATTTCCTGTCTTTAACGGGGTTCGGAGAGAGTGATTTCTGCCCGCGCACTTTCATCGCGCCAGGTGTTTGGGTCACTGCCCGCTGTTAACGGCGGGAGGAGAGGGGGGCGAGTGGGGGAGTTGAGGTGTGGATTCTTACAAATTATCTCCCAACAAACCCTTCAATCGTGCTGGGTCTGCTTCCCCAAAAATACTAATAAGAAATAAAAAAATAAAAAAAATAAAAAAATAAATATATTTATATAAATAATAATAATCCATCCATCCATACATTATCTTATCTTAACCTGCTTATCTTGAACAGGGTCGCAGGGGGGCTGGAGCCTATCCCAGCATACATTGGGCCTACGGACAGGTCGCCAGTCCACCGCGGGGCACACCATTCACTCACACACTCATACCCACGGGCAATTTAGACTCTCCAATCAGCCTAACCTGCATGTCTTTGGACTGTGGGAGGAAACCGGAGTAACCGGAGGAAACCCACGCGAACACGGGGAGAACATGCAAACTCCGCACAGACTGGACCTTTGTCTCCTAGTTGAGAGGGGACCCTGTGCGTTTATTCTGGCCTCCTGAGGGCTTCATGCCCGCCTGGATCAGGTAGCTCAGTCCAGCGCATCAGCTTCCCAGTGAGGAGATTTAAACCTCCCAGATTCCGCAGGTTTAATGGAGTGTGCTGATTTATAACGGTCCGTGCCACTGACTTCCGAGCCCGAAGGAAAGCCGTGTTTCCAAACCGGGCCATTAGGTCATCAGATCACATTACACACTTGGCTGTTTTTTTCTCTTTTTTGTCCTTGTTGTAATGGGGGAACGATCACCATGACAACCAAAACCAGAAATTAAAGACGGAAAAGGTATTTCTGTGCCTTAATATCACGCAACATTGCTGAACCTTGCATCTGGGAGTTGACTCTGATTTTTGTTTTCAAATTGTATTCGTTATGGCGTGGAATGAACTGAAATAATATTTATTTCTCGCTATCATCTACCTATTGCTCTTCTTCTGTAATCTGTCACTCTTCAGAACTGTCATTTTTTTATCATTCATATATCCTTTAAAATGCTATTGTCGTGGATTGTATGCCAGCACCTTTTAATTTAATCGGTTTCTTGTTTTATTTCCTTTACGTAAAGAGTTGAGTTTATTTTTATTTGTATTATTATTATTTTAGATAAACACTAGCTACGTACATAACTCGGTGCTTTATATATTGAATATGTTGAATACAGTACGTACATTGCGGATTTAAGGCGTTAATGACAGTGTATTTGTCTTGCTCTCCAGTGCCCAGCACAATAGGAGCTTTATTGTTTGCGGTACATTCATGCTCGATGTCATCCCTCATGTAACGGAGCCATGGCCATGCTGAAGGAGCGTATTTCTCTGGTGTATTGGAAGTGACAGGAGAGATGGGCTAAATATCGGAAGAGGCAGGTTTGGAGAGGTTTGCGTCCCCCCGTGTTTGGAGACTTCTGTCTCTTCGGCTCCCGTCTGTGCCGGGGACGCTTCCCCGGGCGAACCCCCGCGGGAGCGCCTGATCAAAAGGCTAGGAGCGTCCTTTCATCCCGAAAGGAACAGCTTTGTGTGTCGGCTCACCGCTGGCGCATCGCCGGGAGCCGACACACAAAGCTGTTCCTTTCGGGAATCCAAGGTCTAGCGTGTAAGATGGAGAGAGAGTCAACGTAGAAGAATCATAAGCAAGCCCCATAATGCAGACATTTCAGTTCCTTTATAACAAACACACAGACGCGTAATTCCACGTTGTTTCGGTAACGGGGGCACGAGCGGGTAGCTACTGTACGCACAACTTTTGAAAGTCGCGACAACATCCGTTGCAAACTTGAAACGCCTGCAACATCAAGGTAAAAAGGGGTAACGTGTTTCTCTGTTTACAAACAAGCACTTTTGCGCGCCGCACCGCGGCTCGAACGCCTCATCCGCGGGATGTAAATGAGCCGATCCGTGCGCGCGTACGGCTTTCCTTTGTTTCCACCTGCCACGCAGGGGGAAGGAGATGAAAAGGTTCGTCTCCGCGCGCCCCGCCGAGATGAGGGACGGGCTTTGTAGTTTTTGATTTTGGCCTTGCCGCTTTTAATCTGGGGCTGAGCGAACGTGCTCCGCCTCTCATCTCCACCGACACTGAACAGATTTGTTTCTCTCCTCTTCTGAAATCTCCACCGCTCTTTCATGCGCCGCTCCTCGGAGGGGGAGCTGAGCGAGCGTACAGTACGCGAGAGTGTTGGACCTGGGCCGGTCTTGGGAAAAAAATGTCTGACGCCGATTAAGTTGTGTTTACTCAATCACACGGTTAATTACATTTCTTGGATTTATGCCATTCTAATCATGTTTCCAATTTCCAAAGCGTCCTTTCCTTAGTTACAGGATTCAACCAGTGAGGGGCTGTAACTTTAGGTTAAAACAGATTAAAATCTGTCTCTCAGCCTGAGTGTATTTATAGAGATATTTAACAGATGCTAATCAAAATTTCCAAGACTGACAACCCAGCGTTCTGCTAATTATTTAAGTCTGGATCCCACAGGAAAACCTTGCCATTTTCAGAAAATATCCAGCATTTCAGATTTTGAGACATGGTAGTTGGAGGATATTGTTCACAGTTCTGTGCAGTTGGTCAGCGCTAACAGTCTTTGGGAGTGGACAGAGAGACAGATGTTTCAGTCATCGCCATTGATAGGTGCCCGTGATTTTGACGGACACAAATCTTTGCAGGATGTCCGCCTCCTAACAGGCAGTTTAGAGCCTGTGTCCTCTCCATTGGAGAAACCAAATGAAAAATAACATCTAGAGAAGAGTGCAGTCACTCCTAAGAGTCCTAAAGAGTGCCGTCACACTGCTGTGTCCTAGGACAGAAATAGCAGCCGAATGACAAAGACCCAAAGGCTGAATCAGCGTTTTTCTGACTCTCTTTCTGTGGAGGAATGTGAACTTTGGAAGACTTTTTCCAAGAGTTTCCTCTGCTTACTTGGATATGCTCAGTTAGAAACAGTCTGGTAATTTACTGAAAAAGTTCTCATGAAGCGGGTTTTGCAGGAGCTTAATTTCTTCTCTTTCTCACTCTCTCCCAATCTACCCCATCCTCTCTCCCTCTCTTACCACCACACTTTTTCTCTCTCTCCTCTCTCTCTCTTGCTCACTCTCTCTATCTCTCTCCTCTCTCTCTTACACCACACTCTTTCTCTCTCTCTCTCTCTACCCCTCTCTTACCACCGCACTCTTTCTCTCTCTACCCCTCTCTTACCCCTGCACTCTTTCTCTCTCTCCCTCTCTCCCCCTCTCTCTCTCCCTCTCTCCCCCTCTCTCTCTCTCCTCTCTCTCCCTCTCTCCCCTTCTCTCTCTCCCTCCTCTCTCTCCCCCTCTCTCTCACACTCCTCTCTCTCTTCTCTCTCCCCCTCTCTTTCTCACTCCTCTCTCTCCCCCTCTCTTCCTCTGCACTGTGAGAGTTCCTCTGCACTATGAGAGTTCCTCTGCACTGTGAGAGTTCCTCTGCACTGTGAGAGTTCCTCTGCACTATGAGAGTTCCTCTGCACTGTGAGAGTTCCGCTGCACTGTGAGAGTTCCTCTGCACTGTGAGAGTTCCTCTGCACTGTGAGAGCTCCTCTGCACTGTGAGAGTTCCTCTGCACTGTGAGAGTTCCTCTGCACTGTGAGAGCTCCTCTGCACTGTGAGAGTTCCTCTGCACTGTGAGAGTTCCTCTGCACTGTGAGAGTTCCTCTGCACTGTGAGAGCTCCTCTGCACTGTGAGAGTTCCGCTGCACTGTGAGAGTTCCTCTGCATGGCTCCACTGTAAACAGTTCATTCAATGCACACGGTGCCTTCAGAAGGTTTGAAGAACGCTGTGCATTCACAAATTTTAACTCAATGTACATCTTACATTTATGGGTTCAGTTATTGAACTATTTGTTATTTAGCTGATGTTTTCATCTCGAGTGGCGTTCAGTTGATTAGACTAAGCAGGAGACAATCCTCCCCTGGAGCAATGCACGGTTTAGGGCCAGTCTTATACATTAGCCACTAGGCTACTGACTGCCCCTGAAGAATAGTTTAAAAAAAAATATTTCTTATGATTGCTACATTCACTACTTTGGACACGACCACACAGAAGTTATTTCAAAATGCCATAAAAGATCTAGTAATCTTTGATGCAAACCTGTCTAAAAAAAGACTTATATTATATCCAAAGCTAATTGTGATGAGTCCTAAAACCTTGGCATTCAGTGAAGTAGGGCTAATCCCATTAACCTGAAATGCCCTTGTGCCCCCCCTGCTACTCACAGCACCTCTCTCTGTGGCGCCTGATGGTATGTTGCAGGTTTAAGTATTAACTGCTGCCATTTGTGAAACTGATTCTGCTCATTGCTTGCAGCTCTATGCATGCACTTTAGTAATTCTCTCTGGAAAAGCGCTTCTGCTAAATGCCTCCTAAATGGGACGTAAATGCCATTGTTCTAATTTATTGTTAGTGGCTGAATTGCCGGCAATTTGTAACAGCGAACATCCAGCCCCTTGCTCCAGCTCAGCCCTGACTAGGAAATCTGTCAGAGAAGGGAAGGGGGGGGGGGCGTAGCCACGAAATCTAATGACACGCACTTATTAAGATCTGACATATCTCACTGGCCTGTGTGTCCGGGGACCCCCGAAACTGTATCCAATCTATTTCTACGCTGCCATTGTGTCAGGGCCCCCCGGCAGGTCCTGTTTCCGGAACTTTCTCCTCAATTCCGATGAAAGGGACGGGATTCGATAAGCCCGGCGTTTCAATTTGTTCTGCCAATTAGGGCTCAGTGGGGGGGGGGGGGGGACAGGGAGAGAGGGGGGGTCCCTGGGAGAACAGGGAGAGAGGGGGGGTCCCAGGGAGAACAGGGAGAAAGGGGGGGTCCCAGGGAGAACAGGGAGAGAGGGGGGGTCCCAGGGAGAACAGGGAGAGGGCAGGGGGTGGGAGGGAGGGCGAGGTGCTGCTCGGTGAGGTGGAAAGCCACCCCCCCCCCCCCCCCGCCCCTCGCCCCTCACCCCTCGCCTTCCCCAAAAGAAACAAGATGAAAAGAGAGAGGGGTGAAGGGGAGGACCCGCAGCTTTTCGGGAGAGCTAACGGAGCGCGCGCTGACAGATCGGCTCCGGAGCCGACCAGTCAAATCCGCCCGGCAACAGAGGGGTCAGAGGACACGGCGGGAGAAAAGGCTGCCAAGCCAGGGAGAGGCATATTGAAAGGGACGCGGCGGGAGAAAGAGGAAGATGTTGAATTGATGGAGAGAGAAACCTTTTGACCATCTGCCTGGGCACACGGAGAGCAGCTTTTCCTCCCTTGTTTTTCTTTCCATTTTCTTTTCTTTTCTTTTTAAAACGACTCTGTCAGGAAGATGAAGTGGCCCGAGAGGCTAAGGACGAGATTGTTAGCGAGGAAACGTTTAGCGATGGCCGAAACAAAACAAAGAGGGTTTTTTTTTTTTTATGAGGTTTATGACGCGAGGAGGGATGACAGGTTGTTTCGGGTACGGTGTTGTCACAAAATCATAAGCCAATTATTTTCATGTCAAAGGACGTCTCAGATAGCCTTTCTGAAGCAACTTCTTTTAAAATGTCCCCTATTCACTTAAAATGCAGTTCATGCACCCCCCCTTTGGAACAGTTTTGGAACAGGATTTGACCTCAGGTAATGCAGGAATGCACATCTTTGGGCAATGGGTGTATTTTCAGTTGAACTGTATACAGCGCTGGTTTGAATCCACAAGTCCCTAACACCCCCGGTGCCACCATTCCCTCTTAACTATGCGGGGAACATTTTTGTGGTGAAAAGTTGGTGAAACGTCATCAAGGCATTCCAGTAAAAAAAACAAAAAAAACCCTGGATACATTTAGTTGAAAAGTGAAAGTGTTCTTGCCGAATCGGATGTACCAGGGCTATATCTGGGTAAAACCTGAGCTATATTCAGGTTACCTACTCCATTTATGTCAAACCATCTCTCAGCTTATATTTCCACCCCAGACATCTAGATTCCGGCTGTTTCTCGCCGGGCGAGGGTGATTCATTCTCGGAGTGAGCTGTTCAGCTTGCATCACCTCACGCCCAATTTCCAAGATCTTTTTTTTATGCCGATTTAGAAGAAAGGAACCTGTCTTGCGCGCGTGAGTCTTTCCGCAGGAAGTGGAATAACGCGTAGCTTCCTGCCGCGTCTTTCACGTCCGTAAACTCCCCGTGAGTGATCCTACAGTGAACGAGGTCGGAAAAACTGAGATGATGGCCCCCCTGCCCCCGCCCCCCCCCTCCCCCTTTCTGTTTTCTTCTTCAACACTCAAGGAAATAACTGCCCTCCCATCTATCCATCCACCCCACCTCCTCCTTATTCACTTGCAAATATGTGAAGATGAAATGAGTGGCTTTTTATAGTGCCTGCCCCCGTCCCCAGACCGACCCCCTCTCAATACCTTCAGTTTACAGATGCAGGATTATGATCCAGCTACATGGGGGGACAGGGAAGGATCCTCTCTCTCTCTCTCTCTCTCTCTCTCTCTCGCTCACTCTCCACCACTTTCCAGCTTGCTTTCCCTGTCAATTGTCCTCTGACTCTCATGTTCTCTCTCTTACTCTCTCTCGCTCGCTCTGTCTCTTGCGCTCTGTCTCTCTGCTGTTTCTCTCGTTCACTGCTCTCTCTCTCTCTCTCTCTCTCGCTCAGTCTCCACCTCTTTCCAACTTGCTTTCTCTGTCAATTGTCCTCGAACTCTCATGTTCTCTCTCTCACTGCTCTCTCTCTCTCTCTCTCTCTCTCTCTCTCTCTCTGATTGGCTGCTCGGTCAGTGCTGAGGGGCTGAAACTTTGAGAGTGCCGGAGTGATGCTCAAGGTGACTCCAGAGACAGAGAGAGAGACGTCAGGGCAGAGGCTGCATTAATCTCAGGAAGTTAAAAATTAAAACAAACAAAAAAGTTTTCAGGGAGAAATTTAGTGAGTGTGGAAGAGAGGGAAGAAAAAGAGAAAGAAAGAGAAAAAGAAAGAGAGAAAAGAAAGAAGAACTGAGTAAAGAAAGTGAGAAGGTAAGATGCTGAATGTTAACTTTCTTTCTGAGTCACGGCAGAGTTCTGTAATTTCTTACAAAATGGTGCTCATTATTAACCTGGTGGTGTGCTCAACATTTTACAACTGTGACAGCGGTGTTTTAAAAAGCCTTGAAATGTTGAGAGAGATCTTAAGGCCCGAAGAACGAGATCTTCAGGCAGGTTGCTCACCGACTAATGTGTTTTATGCAGCAAAATAATAATTGCACCTTTTAAAAGCAATGCACAATCGCTATGAAGTTCAGCGCCGTGCGCCCCTTTCATGAACCATCATATCGTGCTGCCCTATTGTGGAGAGACGATTCGCGGGAATTGAAATTTCAGATTTGATGTAAGCATACGGTCTGCCGTTAATGCGTGCCGGCTCTTTCATCCTCCGTGAGTTCAGTCTGTTTTTTTGTCGTCCGCGACTCCTGAGTTACGCCGGGGCCCATTCGTCAGACGGCGTGAATGGGGTTTCAGTCTCCCCCGATGAAGACTTTACGCGGAGCTCATTAGACCGCCTGCCGTCTTTGCGCTCGGCATGGAGGAGTGAGCGGGGAGTGATTGACAGTCGCTGGGGCAACGGGGCGCGTCCTCCGCCATGATCTCGGTTAGCGCGTCCGGGAGTGAGGCTCGACGTCCGCTGGCGTCAGACCCGGAAATAACGCCCCCGCGCCCCCAAACGCCCTCTCCCGAACTCTCCTCCGGAACGCGTTCCCCCCGCACCGGCACGGAATCCAGACTTAGTCATCCGGTGCGTCAGTCTACCCCCCCCGTCTCCTTCTGAGCGGTGACACAAAACCAGGAGCTCTGCCTCTGCTTCATCTGCCTCTGCTCCAGTCCCAGGGGTTAACGGAACGGCCCGGAACTGAACTTTCTGTTTGTGCTGGACTGATGCTGATTACCAACCACTACAACCACCCCCCCACGTCCCACGTCCCACGTCCCACCCCCACCTCACCCCCACCTCACCCCAGATTTGACACTCATGCAGAATGACATCAGCTCCATGCCCCGCCACTTGGGATGAATGCCAGTTTGTTTGATTTAATTTCGCCATAAATGACAAGGCCCTTTTATGTTCCCCGCCAAGTAATGAATGAGCGAAAGAGCTGCAGAGAGGGAAGGAGAGAGAGAGGGAGAGAGGGTGCGAGAGAGAGAAATAGAGAGGGAGAGACTGATAGAAATAGAATGTAAATGGGGGAAAATGATTATGATGATTATTATTGTTATTATTATTATCATTTTGTGCCCTTCCTCCTGTTAATGAAACCAGGCTTAGTGCTCCTAATGCATTCTGGGAAGCAGCCACCCATGACACATAGAAGCAGTTGGGGCGCCAGGAAAAAGGAGAAGATAATGAACTATATCTCACAAAGAACCCCCCCCACCCCCAAAGAAGCTCTTGCACGGGGTCTGCAGAAACGGGAGAGGGGGGGTAACACAGTCAGGGACCTGGGATAGGGGCCCTGGGGCAGGGGCTGTTTCTGCTGCTGTTTTTGGGGAAGAGTGGAAGGTTTTTGGGGGAGGGAGAGGGTACGATCGCTGCGATTGAACGGCCCTTCTCACAGAGCCATTTGTCATGTGATGGGAGAGAGATTTTTTTCTCTCCCTTCTTCTGCGTCGTTCCAGATTGCCTTTGATGACAGTCGTCTGTTTGACAGAGTCGCAAAAAAAGCACAAAAAAAAAAGAAAAACCTGTACAGATGGTGTCGTTCCCCAGCCCTGTCTCTCGCTCAGAAGATGCACTTTGCGGGGAATGGATCTGCGGACGCGGGCTTTTTTCGGGCCCGGCGTGGGCGGGTGTCTCTCTGGCGGGCGGCGGAAACCGCACATCACTGTCAAACCGCCGCGGTTCCCGCCGCCAGAGCCGCGGAGCAGCCACCAGGGCCGCCGAGCGCCCGGGAAAACCCCCCGCTTACAGGGGGACGTTAAGATAACATAAACCTGATTACCCCCGGAGGAGATCAGGCCCGGGACGCGCGCGTGCGCTAAAGAGACGCCCCCGCGCGCCCCGGAGACGCCGGGCGGTAAGTTTAAGTCCCAGCTGGGACGCTGCCATCGCGGCCCTGAGCAGAAGTACTTTGGCGGAATTACTTTGGTAAGAAAGGGATCTCCGGCGGTATAAACGGATTGTGAGTTAGTAAATGGATTGTGTAATCTGCTCGGGGGCTGGGCGTACATGCAGATGTGAGATGGGCGATTCGCGGACACTTCCTCTGCCCCGCGCGCGGTCCTGACACGATGAGAGATCTCTAAGCCAAACCCCTGAGCTCTACCGCCGTTTGTTTTCACCCTATAAATCAGAGCCCAGTACAGACCCGGGTCAAAAACGAAAAGCAGCAGAGTCTCTGCCTCTCCGGGACCAGGGTTGGGGAGCCCTGCGCCAAACGTTGGGCCAAACACCAGACGGGGAGGTTCCTCGGGTCGGCCAATAGGAACGGAGGTTCTGTGGGTCACCAATAGGACAGTGAGATTCTGGGTTCTATGGGTCGCTGATAGGACAGTGAGATTCTGGGTTCTGTGGGTCACCAATAGGACAGTGAGATTCTGGGTTCTATGGGTCGCTGATAGGACAGTGAGATTCTGGGTTCTATGGGTCGCTGATAGGACAGTGAGGTTCTGGGTTCTGTGGGTCGCTGTAGGACAGGGAGGTTCTGGGTTCTGCGGGTCACCAATAGGACAGTGAGATTCTGGGTTCTGTGGGTCGCTGTAGGACAGGGAGGTTCTGTGGGCCGGCCGGCTCCAGCCCAGCGCGGCGGAGGGTCTGGGGCGCTGAGAGGCGGCCCCATGTCTCCCCCCCGGCCCCTCCGTAGGACATAGGTATGAATGGCCTCGCTGGTGGCAGCACTCTGCACCGTGCCAAATCGATTGTGGTTAACAAATTAGGCATAACGTACCCCCCGAGGAGGGTCTCCGTGCTGGAGCCCGCCTGTCCCCTGGGGTCCCTCCCTCTTTAAACGCTCCGTTTAGGGAGGAAAAGAGGCCGTTTGGGGGGCTGCTGAACTGGACACGGGCCTCAGACCTACGGAGGACAGGCCTGTGTGAGCAGGCAGGGAGCGGCTAACGAAAACTTTCAACTGCCAAGGCTGGCCATGTCATTATCTCTCTGTTTCTCTCTCTCTCTCTGTCTCTGTCTGTCTTTCTTTCATTCCCTCTCTCTCCCTTTTCCCCTCTCTCTCTCTCCCTTCACTCTTCTATCTTCCTCTTTCTCTAGCCCCCTCTCTCTCCCTCTGTCTTTCTCTCCCTCCCTCTCTCTCTCTCTCTCCCTTCCCTCTTCTATCTTCCTCTTTCTCCAGCCCCCTCTCTCTCCCTCTGTCTTTCTCTTATTCTCTCTCTCGCTCCCTTTCCCCTTCTTCCTCTCTCTCCCTCTCTCTCTCTCTCCATTTCTCTTTTCCCCTTTCTTGCACTCTCTCTCTCGCTCTGTCACTCTCTCTCCACTTCCCCCCCCTCCTCTCTATTCCTCTCCTCCGCCTGTGAAGAAAAGTGCTTCTTCGCTCAGGGTCTTTGTTTGTCTGTAAACGGCAGACCCAGAGTGAAAGTGCCGGAGTAAACAAAAACACTCAATTTTCTGTGTCACTCTTCTTCATTTATCTCTGTCTCCGTGGGACAATGGCGCTTGAGGTGTGGCGCTATGTTAAAATGCACCGGGTAGAACCGGTGACAAGCCCAAACGGGAGGTCAGCGACGACGCAGGCGGACTGAGAATGAGACCCGTCCGTCCGCAAACAGCCGTTCGATTTGCTGCCAGGAACGGCCGCTCCACGTGCGGGAGAAACTCCGACTGTGAAGTGGGCCGCTCCTCTGTGAGAACATCCGACACATAAAAGCACAAAAAACGGCGCTTTTCTGAAAAGAACAGCCGGAGAGCGACAAACGTGAAAAGGCTACGTCTCCTTCTCCGTCTCCCTCCCTCGTCCTCGTTCCCGAGCCTGCAGAACCGTCTCCCTCGTACGAGATGCTGACCCGCGCCTGTGTGGCAGATGCTAACGAGGCCTCCCTTTCTCTAACAAGTGAAAAGCCATAAGATTAGCCGAAGAAAGATGCGTGGAATGTTTTGCCAGGGCGATTATGTAGCATGTCCCCTCATTAGACACGACAAAATGGGAGCGAATGCGTTGGGGCACAGGCCTTGACCCCTGGAGGGAGGAGGAGGGGGGAGAGGAGAGGGAGGAGGGGGCGGTTTTGGAGAGAGAGGTGCGGGGGAGCAGTCAGGAGCTAATTTGACTTCATAATGACAAGGGCCCGTTTGACAGTGAAGAAAGAGCAGGCCGGGTAGGTCAGGGCTCCAGCGTTTTGTCAGCCACGCAGGGGAGCTGAAAGGCCCCGGCAGGGAACAGACTCCCGCCCCGGACCCCAAACAATGCGGCCACGCCCCCCGCCCCTTCCCCGCCCTTTGTTCCCCTTCAATAATGATTAACTGAGTTTGGAGATTCAGAGAGTGTCGCACGGAGCACAATGGCCGCTCTCTCGCCAAAACATAATAGAGTTTCGGTTTTTTTTTTCCCTCTCTCTCTTTCCCACTCTCTCCGGCTCTCTATTTTTCTCCGCTTCTTCCGCCCACTCGAACGTCTGTTACCCGCACAAAAGCAGGGGCCATTTTCACAGGTTGTTGAATGTGAAGGAGAAGAGAAAGGAGAAAGGAGAGAAAAACTCGGGAGACCGTCAGACGTGATAAAGCGCGCGGCGTCTCCCTCGGGGCCCGGTGTCTTTCCCCCGGCGTAGAGGCACGCAGGGAGGCTCAGCGCGAACACAATCCTGCCACTTACCCGCCGATTCAAACAGTCAGACAAGCAGCGTTACACGGCAAAGTGTTCAGAGTTAAGTTAAGTCTCACACAACGCATAATAACGGGCCCGTTTGTACTCGAAGTTACTCTGATGGAGTTGAATTTTTATTTAAAAATTGTGTCTGCGCATTGGCATTGTGTGATAATTGGTGATAAAAAAAAGACTCATTTGGATGGGCTGTCAGACTGTGGGGGCCTGTGCCGTATGTTGTTATGCTGATGTAGCGAAGGGACCTGGAAGAGATTCGTAAAATCCCAGAGCGTAACGCCAGCGAGCCAATCCCAGCATTCGTCAGCGGGCGCGTATGTGTGAGGGACCCCTTCAACACTTCCCACTGTCGAGCGCAGACCGAAAAACTCACCTCTTCAGGCACCTTTCCCTCCCTACCTCACTGCCATAAGTACTCCTGCACGCTATGTGTATGGTATCGGTGATAATTGCGCTTGTGTATAATTATTTTAGTATTCGGGGTATTCTAGCTGCCAGCCGCGGTATGCTACTTGGAAAGTTTATTTATTCTTCAAGGGTTGAAGTTTTATCTGTGTGATCTCTCTCGCTCTTGGAACCGTTCTTCCCTCTGGGGTTTTCAGCGCACTTGTCCCTGGGTCTGATCCGCACTTCACCGTGCGTCGCTCTGGCTAAGAGCGTCTGCTAAATGCCCGTGACGCAATGAAATGCAACGGCCCACGTGCGTACCCCGAGTTGAATTAGCACTGGAGGTTTTCCTCCCGCGCGGTGCGCAGGTAAACGGGGAGCGCTGGGTACGCTCTCCAGTGTGTGAGTAAATGGAGAGAGCGAGCCGGGCTGAATGGCCATTATGTATTCTTATATTCTTATTTTGTCATTATCGTCAACAGAAGAGCACAAAGGCTGTGCACGAAGCTCACCCGTGTCTGGCTCCGCTCTTATTTTCCTCACCATCCGAGAGGAGCAATAACAACGGAGACACTCATAATATTAGTACATGTTTCATTTGACACACTCTCTAAAAAAAAAAAAAAAAAAAAAAAAAAGGTTATTTGGCTCCAAAGAGGAACCCTTTTCAGTTCTGTTTGGAACCCTTTCTCACAGGTGTGGCGTGTGAAACCGTTTTGCCCGACACAGAACCCTTTTACCAGATCGGGTTCTTCCATGGAATCGCAGGGTTCCTTCTGGAACTATTATTTTTTTTCTGACAGTCTAATGTGCAAGGGCGGCCTGTAGCGTAGTGGTTAAGGTAAATGACTGGGAAGGTGAATGACTGGGACACGCAAGGTCGGTGGTTCTAATCCCGGTGTAGCCACAATAAGATCCACACAGCCGTTGGGCCCTTGAGCAAGGCCCTTAACCCATGCACTGCTCCAGGGGAGGATTGTCTCCTGCTTAGTCTAATCAACTGTAAGTCGCTCTGGATAAGAGCGTCTGCCAAATGCCAATAATATAATAATATAATATAATATAATAATATAATAAACATCAGCTGCTGTTGAGGTCAGGGTTAGGGTTTCGCAGTGCCTGTGCTTTTCAGCAGACTGACTCACTGACAGCAGACTGACTCACTGACAGCATGTTTCCTGTGCTGTAATTTCAGGGCGAGCGACTGCTTCACGACCTCCCCAAGGGACACCCGAAGGCCGACGCCCAGCCGCCTTCCCATTGGCCCGCGGAGCGGTGGACACGCCTCCACGGTCGCCCATTTCCGCCGCGCACGCTCACCTCAGCATGGGGGTGAGGTCTGCCCCGGGGGCGGGGCCCTGCCGGGTGCTCTGGGCGCTGGGCGCTCTCCTCCTGTGGGCCCCGGCGCAAGCCAGGGGCCCGGCGGGGCCGAGAGGGCAGCTGCTCCACAGGGCTCGGAGGGGCTGGGTCTGGAACCAGTTCTTTGTCCTGGAGGAGTACACCGGGCTGGAGCCTCTGTACATCGGGAAGGTACGACATCTCCATCATCGTCATCATCATCATCATCATCATCATCATCATCATCATCTTCATCTTCTTCTTCTTCTTCTTCTTCTCCCTTTTCTTCTTCCTCTTCTGTCTTTCTGTTCTTCATCTCTGTCTCCTTCTCATAATAATAATAATAATAATAATAATAATAATAATTCCTCTTGCGTTCTTGCACTTTGACCTTTGACCGTGTATGGTTATCTGGAACAGCTCCTCACAGTCCCAGGCTGTGGTCTAAACCCTTTCCTTTTACATTTAGTGATTTAGCTGACACTTTGGTCCAAAGCGACTTACAGTTGATTAGGCTAAGCAGGGGCCAATCCCCCCCAGGAACAATGTGGGGCTAAGGGCTTAATCCACCAACCTTCCAGATCCCAGTCAAGCAATTTAGCCACTTTAGTCAATTTAGCCAATTTAACTGGATATGTTTGACTTAGTACCAAAGAGAGCTATTACTAAAATAAAACTTTTTGGACAGTGAACGTGATCCATAAAATGTGAACTTGGACTGGGATGTTATTCAAGGAAATGTAGTTTTATAAAAAAAGAAAAGTGTCTATTTATCTCCTTATAATCTCTTTAAAATTGGGAAGAAAAAATAAACTTGTTGTCGGAGCTGAAAACACCTGGATAGGAATACCCTATGGATACACATACAATAGTCTACCTACCTATCTATCTACCTACCAATACCTATCTATCTATCTATGGTATATTACCATTTCTTTTCTTCTGCGGACCCTCCTTGAGTGTCAGGAGGGCACACATTACAAACACTTCCATTTTTCAGACGTAATGGATTCCCCTTGAATGCAATCTGCAAGCCCCAACAACACATCCTGCAGGAATGACTTCCGAGCGTTGTTTGTGTGTGAAATGAGTTGTGGGTGGCCATTCGTTTTCGTTGTTATCAGGGATGTTATCAATGTTAAATAAATCTGTTATTTCAGCGCACTTGACAAGTATCCTCCGTGATGTTTTCTCAAGACTAAATGATAACCTTCAGACGGCGTTGGCAGTAATTTCGCATTCAGCGTGCCTGAAACAGTTTTTCTCTGACTTTGATAGAACTTTTCCGTAACAATAAATAGACTATTTGGGGAACATTCTCCTCTTACATTCTAACACGGCATTCTGGTGTTATCTCCCAGCCAAATGACAGGCGTAACTGGAATCTTTTCCAACTTTCTTCAAACATTTTTTTTTTCCTAAGCTGGCTATCTACCCATCTATCTATCCATTAGTGCGTCTAGACAGAGCCTGAAGTACCTCAGCGCTTGTGTGCGGATAGGTCCTCATTATAACAGTGTCAGAAGTCTGTACGGTCTGTTTAGCTGCGCTAACTCGGGTCCGTTTTTGGGAACACACCCAAATTCAGTTAACCTTGCACGGAAAGGAAGCTGCTCATTTCCAACGGGAAGTGAAGATCCGGATCTTTCCATCTTGCGACCGCTCGGCTGCCGGAGTGCTCGGCTGCCGGAGTGCACGGCTGAATTTCGGGGAGATTTTTGTTGGGCAGGGCACCCCCGCTGTGATTTACCGGCAGGGAGCGCAGGCAGCGTCTTGCAAACCTTCAGCGTGAATTCTGGGTCATCCTCCTCACAGGCTTCTGGGAAATGTGGCAGAGCCGATAAAACAACAACGTCTGCTGCCGTCCGCCGGGTACGTCAGTGGAGTCGCCCATAAAGCTGAGGGCCGTAATTAAACGTGCGCACACGAGGCGTTACTGCACAGCGCCTTATAAAATCTTACATTTCCGCTGTTGCGTGTTCTAGGGCAAGATGCTTAAATTCCGCTGCTCTCGGCCTCCGAGGAAATTCATCATTAATAAATCATTCTGCACCCACATAAAAGGCTACCTGCTGAAAAGCGTGTTTTATTTTCGGCTGAAGAAATACGGTTATGGCTACAACACTTTTCTTGAACTATGCGCCGTAAAGTCTAGCACAATCGTGACCTAACACACGTTATGGAAGTGCCTTACAGGGTTTGACAAGCACTATATCACATATCATATGCAGCCAACTTTGCAAATTTTGTTTTTAAAATAACTGTTACAAAGTGATAGCCTATGTCAGTGTGATGACATCTATCGCAAGCTGTAAATATGCTGGTTATAGCAGGTGTTGTGCCATGCTTATAACAATGTAATATTAGCTTATAGCCTCTAGTGTTGGCAGTATCTTTTTCCTGAGCATGTTTGACTGTGAACTTGTAGTGTAGTGCTTAGCGGGTTGAACAACAAACAAGAGTAAAGAGCACGGCTATTGATTCAAGTTCCATTCAATTTTTATTTGTATAGCGTTTTTCACAGACTACTGGCACAAAAACGCTCTACAGAGTAACAGAAGGGTATACCTGCCCTAAGCCCCTGGAGTGCAAGAGGTAAAAAACACTCCCTCATGGGAAGAAATCTCAGGAGGAACCCGGCTATAGGGCGATGCTCATCATAGGTTGAGTTGGTGGTAATAGTAGGTGTAGTAGTTATTTATTTCGGTCCTTATTAACAATTTTTACAGAATGAATGCACATAGAAATAATGAATTACAATGTTGACCAAAAAGGTGTAGGCTGAAGCTTTAGCTTATTACACCTACCCTTTTTACATAACATATTCACATATTTAACCCTTTCACTACTAGGTTTAGTCTATACAATAACAAAACATAATAGAAACAAAAACAAAAGTTCAAAACGTTTCAGACACAATAATAATCATACTTCAGTTTTATATTTGTTTAACACCTTATTTAAAAATGTTTTAATTTGCAAAGTGTACTACTGTATTTTTAAGTTGAGGTAGCAGTTGAGGTATTAAACTAGCAAATAAAGTAGAAAGTCCACACAAAGGGTTATAAAGTATGCAGTTCACAGGGGCGGGCGGATAATTAAAAGCAAACCAGCTATTATGGATCTGTTTCAAACCTTTGCGATAGCATGGTCAGGCTAGGCTAGGCTAACAATTAAGTGCTTGTATTTCACCCACATGGCTGAGGTTTCAGAGCAGACTTTGCAGAACTTCTTGCCCAACTTCTCTGTCCAAGGTCTCCATCCCATACTCTTTCGAAATCCTTGAGAATATTGTCATGCGACTGTGGGGAATTGTGTAGAATATGTCATCTATCTGAATGGCGTTCAAGTGAATCACGGTCTCTTTTGTCTCTTTTACAGCTAACAGAAACTGTCCCTCTGTCTTGCTCAGCCACTAGATGTTAGCTGGCTGGTTTTGAGCATTCAGCATGCGAACAATTATTCCTCGAACAGCATTTACTCTGCGACGTCGTCTATAGAATGTTCTGGGACTGTGCAGACACAGCCCTGTTTGTTTCCGAAAGGGAAGTTATCTCTGATTTTCGTGCGATCGCATTTTTATTGTGTCGCCTCGCAAAATCAGAGAGGGGGGGCGGCGGGGTGGGACGTGGTGCTGTCGGGAGCGGAGGGTGGTTCTGAAAGACGGGGGGGGGGCATTGTGGGGGGTGGAGACCTCCAGCCGGTGGGGTGGAGGGGACAGGAAGGCGCAGACTTAGTATTCCGGGCTCCTGTGCAGCCCGGCGTCGGCGGGGAGAACGCCGGGTGATTGATGGCCTTGGCGGGCATCCTCCAGCAGGGGCTGGGGCCCCGTTTGCAGGCGGTGGGGCGGGGATGTGTTTATGACACTGGGTCGGGAGACTAATCCACACAGCAGGGCTCTCGATGCACTGCTGCCATCCTGAACACTGAGCCACAGGCACCCTCGCCCGTGCAGGGAGCCATTGGGGGTTACTGCCATAATACACCAACTAGATATTATTATTAGAATTAGTAGTATTATTATTAGTATTATTATCAGTAGTACTTTTATTGTTATTATTATTACTATTACTATGATTAGTAGTAGTATTATCAGTACTATTATTATCAGTAGGAGTATTATTATTAGTATTGATATTAGTAGTAGTAGTAGTAGTAGTAGTTTATTATTCTTATTATTAGTATTATTATTGTTGTTGTTGTAGTTACAATTATTATTATTGTTGCTGTGGCTAAGGGTACAGTTTAGCCAAATAATATATGTTAGTTCTTAACATAAATAAATGTCAAATTAATTTCAGAATGACAGTTCACAAGCTCATCTTTTTGCTGTTTGCTGTTTTGATTGATCCATCAAAAAGGCTCCCCGGTTCCAAATTGAAATATAATAATACTCATTCTAATGTCACTAAAAATAGCCAATGAAATTGGCTCTTCGCCCACAGACGAAATGTGTTCTTCTGAGGAAGAGGGTTGAGTAATTATATGTTCTGTGATAAGCAGCTACTCGTGTGGATGAAACCCTATTTTTTGGGGCATGCTCAGGTCCTTCTGTGTACATTGTGTTTCTTCAGACCGATTCTCCATCAAACACAAGTTGTAATTGGTTTCATTCAAGCATGTACACACAGAGACAATGGTGTGGGAAAAAGCTCTTCAGACAAATTGAAAAATGATTACACAACGCCCTTGTGTTTCAGTCCCAGCAAGGGGCTTGTGTGCTAGCCTGCACCGTGGACAATGAAGGTAAATTGGTCAGTTAGAAAAAAAAGGAAAAAAAGAAGGGGGATCAGGGTGAAGGTGGGTCTGGGGGGGATTGCTTTTCGCACAGCGGGTAATCCTGTTTGTAGAGGTTTCAGAGCCCTCCATTTTGAAACCTGATGACTGGACTTGAGCTTTAGCTTCGACGGGGCTTGTGCAATGTCAAGTACGGCACGGGGGCCGGAGACCGTGCCGCTGTCTCGAGGCGCTGGGCCTCCACGAGGTCCTTCACTCTGACCTTGTCGGCGGAGAGAAAAAGCCGCAGATTTGAGCGAACACCTGAGGGTGAAACGGGCAGATTGGCCTGAGAAAAAGCTTTGACTGATTTGAATACGTTTCTGCAATGAGGACTAAACCTCGCTCACCTCTGGTCAGTGGGTTTGGCAAGTTGGCAACGCTTTACAACACGATTACATGAATTGGCGCAAACTCGTGTAATTGTTTACAAACTACTGAGCTGTTCAGCTTTGTTTGTGGATTTGTACATTACATTAACTAAATTAGTCAATGCCAATTCATGCACCCTTATTGCATTGCGGAGACGCAGAAAGGGTGTCCTGGCAGGGTTGCGTAAGTGTGAGGGACCTGAAGATGTTGCTATGTTACATTTCTGTAAAAGGTAGCAATGATAAAATATAAATGTGATTTAAGTGTCTGTGGAATGGTTGTTGATGCCAGATAGGGTGGTTTGCGTATCTCAGCAACTGCTGCTCTCCTGTGAGTCTCTAAAGTTTGCAGAGAATGGTGCGGAAAACAAAAAACATCCAGTGAGCAGCAGTTCTGCGGGGAAATGAGCGAGGTCAGAGGAGAAGGGCCAGACTGGTCTAGGTTGGCCGGAAGGTGACAGTAACGCAAATAAGCACGTATGTATCACGTATGTATGCTTGTTGCCACTGGCGATTGTCACGTGACGGCGGGTTGCAGTTGCTTTTAGTTTGCGCGGGAGCGGCGGGCGATGTAATGTCATCGCTGTCGTCTTGGTGCCGCTGAGACACACGTGAATTATACCCAACTCTGACCCCGTCGCTGCCTCAGTTGTCATGACAACCTTATTATAGAACGTTCTCCTCTGTAATCATCTTTGGCAAAGCGTCATCAACTGGCCTCCATGTCTTGAGCTTGCAAATGTCTCCCCGTTCGGCAACGTGTTCGTAGTGTACCCTGTTTACGAGCGGCAGTGTTTGTCAAAGGCCTGCAGTCTCGTGGATAAGGTACATGGCTGGGACCTGGGAGGTTGGGGGTTCAAGCCCTGGTGTAGCCATGATAAGATCTGCGTGGCTGTGGTGCCCTTGAGCATGGCCGTTAACCGCACGTGCTTAGTCTAATGAACTGTAAGTTGCTTGCAGCTGTAAGCTGGTTAAAAGCATCAGCTGAATAACATTTTAAAACAAAGTCGAGCGATAATAGAATGTTGGTGATGATGCAGTGGTATCCATCGGCCGATCACACACGGCTGAGCTGTAAACTGGCCTGTAATGTGTGCAGTGTAAACTGGCCTGTAACGTGTGCAGTGTAAACTGGCCTGTAATGTGTGCAGTGTAAACTGGCCTGTAATGTGTGCAGTGTAAACTGGAACTTTAACATGTGCAGTGTAAACTGGCCTGTAACGTGTGCAGTGTAAACTGGAACTTTAACATGTGCAGTGTAAACTGGCCTGTAACGTGTGCAGTGTAAACTGGCCTGTGATGTGTGCAGTGTAAACTGGAACTTTAACATGTGCAGTGTAAACTGGCCTGTAACGTGTGCAGTGTAAACTAGCATGTAATGTGTGCAGTGTAAACTGGAACTTTAACATGTGCAGTGTAAACTGGCCTGTAACGTGTGTAGTGTAAACTGGAACTTTAACATGTGCAGTGTAAACTGGCCTGTAACGTGTGCAGTGTAAACTGGTCTGTAACGTGTGCAGTGTAAACTGGCCTGTAACGTGTGCTGTGTAAACTGGTCTGTAACGTGTGCAGTGTAAACTGGTCTGTAACGTGTGCAGTGTAAACTGGCCTGTAACGTGTGCAGTGTAAACTGGCCTGTAACATGTGCAGTGTAAACTGGCCTGTAACGTGTGCAGTGTAAACTGGTCTGTAACATGTGCAGTGTAAACTGGCCTGTAACGTGTGCAGTGTAAACTGGCCTGTAACATGTGCAGTGTAAACTGGCCTGTAACGTGTGCAGTGTAAACTGGTCTGTAACGTGTGCAGTGTAAACTGGAACTTTAACATGTGCAGTGTAAACTGGCCTGTAACATGTGCAGTGTAAACTGGAACTTTAACATGTGCAGTGTAAATTGGCCTGTAACGTGTGCAGTGTAAACTGGCCTGTAACGTGTGCTGTGTAAACTGGTCTGTAACGTGTGCAGTGTAAACTGGTCTGTAACGTGTGCAGTGTAAACTGGCCTGTAACGTGTGCTGTGTAAACTGGCCTGTAACGTGTGCAGTGTAAACTAGCATGTAATGTGTGCAGTGTAAACTGGAACTTTAACATGTGCAGTGTAAACTGGCCTGTAACGTGTGT
>NC_083763.1:72209681-72244681 GCF_963514075.1 Conger conger | reverse complement strand
CCCCCCCCCCCCCCCCCCCCCCCCAGGGACCTCTGTGATTCAGCTGACGGCGACCGATGCGGATGACCCCACGTACGGCAGCAGTGCGCGGGTGGTGTACAGCGTCCTGCAGGGCCAGCCCTACTTCTCCGTGGAGCCTCGCACAGGTAATGTAGAAAAAAATAAAAACAGAAAGGAGCCATCACAGCGTAACCCCAGCATTAAAGTCATAATACCCCAGCGACAGAGCTGTGACCGGAATATAAACACAACTTCTGCTGCTCCCAGTGCCCAGGTCCGCCACTGCTGAGATTAAGCAGCAAAAAAAATAAAATAAAACACTTTGCCCTGGCAAACAGACAACGCTGCCCTCTTGTGGCGAACATGAGAAAATCGCGCTCACAAAGCGCCGTAATTCAGACGAATCGACACGAAACAAAACTGTTCGACTCCACTGTGCGGCTGCAACGTTCATTAGAAGCCGTTTCCCGTTACCGTGGTCACTCCATCACTGGATAATGATCTGAGTTTTTTTTCTGTATTTATTCATTTATTTATAACGAGGAGCTGTTTGTAGCCGGACGGTCAGGGTTAGAGCGGGTTCAGTTATCGGGGTCACAGCCTCGCTGGAAGTGACCGAATGTGACCTGGCAGGGCTGGAATTAAATAAACACAGGGTGTTCGTGGAACGTGCCCTCCCTCCTGGCGGTGAACCTTCGACCCGGGAGGTGGAGAGGGCACCAGGGGCCCTGCCTAATTGCGGGAGGGGGGGGGGTTGTTCAGTAACGAGTCGCACGCACGTGGAGTCTGACCTTCCCCCCTCTCGCCCCCCAGGCATCGTGCGAGTCTCGCTGGCTGACATGGATCGCGAGGTGAGGGAGAACTACTCCGTCATTATCCAGGCCAAAGACATGGGGGGTCAGCTGGGGGGCCTGGCCGGGACCACCACCCTCAACATCACCCTGACGGACGTCAACGACAACCCGCCCCGATTCGCCCAGAGTGAGTGTGAGCCTGCATAAGCACCCCGTCTGCGCTCTAGTTGGGGGTCACCCTGCCCCGGGGGGCATCCAATTAGCCCCATAATCTGAAGGACAGGGTCATACTCTATTGGGCCTGGGGTGAATCTCCGACAGACACACGCATACACACACACACGCATACACACACAGACACACACACATGCAGCTCTATCCTGGAAATGCTTACATAAACGAGGCAATGAAGGTAACGGCCAGGGGAATTTATACAAACAATATCACAGCGCGTTGAAGCGGCGTTTAAATGCTTGAATATTGAATGAGGTGCTATTCCCGCTGAAACAATACGGCCTGTTTCCTGTGAAGAGCTTGAACAAGAGGAACAGAACCTTCAGTGTTAGAACCCCAGAGTCAGAACCTTCAGTGTTGGAACACCAGAGTCAGAACCTTCAGTGTTAGAACACCAGAGTCAGAACCTTCACTGTTAGAACACCAGAGTGAACATTCTATGAACTATCAATGATACCACACACACTTCCTGGAGGCTGGAGATGATCTCATCTATACGGCCGTTAGACAGCCTGTATCAGTCGTTAGAGTTGGAGGGAAAACCTATAGGACCGCAGATCTCCAGGGTTGGGAACCACTGATCTAGATCATTTTATTTTTTAATTGCAATGTGACTTTTAATGATGATCGACTTATAATGACAGTGGTACATTTTTGCAGTTGCACATTCTACCTGACCGTTGACTGCTGCAACGCAAAACTGACTGAACAAATTTGGTCAAGAGCAGGTGAAGAACATTGTCTTTTTCGGCCTAGCATTGAGTACAGGTTCAGTGATTACGGAGGGTCTGTTTCATTGAAATCTCCACAAGACTTTGGCTCCCCCTGGAGGACGAAATTAGATTTCGGGGGGAAAGCGAAATCATCACTGGCTGTCACTGTAACCTTTTGTTAAGATTTAAAAGTGAAACATTAATCACCCCACAGCATCCTGCTGACTCACAGGTCACTTTCTGTGCAGCCTGAGTCATGCTGTGGACCAGATTAGCCTGAACTCCCTGCTGAAATAACAAACGTTTTGGCCCATCAGTGTCACCAGTTACACGCCAGATGCTCCTCGCATATAATTTTCTAAACAACTCCACTGACACTTGGTTTTGACGGACACGGATCTTTGCATGATATCCGCATCCTAACAGGCAGTTTAGAGCCTGTGTCCTCTCCATTGGAGAAACCAAATGAAAAATAACATCTAGAGAAGAGTGCAGTCACTCCTAAGAGTCCTAAAGAGTGCCGTCACACTGCTGTGTCCTAGGACAGAAATAGCAGCCGAATGACAAAGACCCGAAGGCTGAATCAGCGTTTTTCTGACTCTCTTTCTGTGGAGGAATGTGAACTTTGGAAGACTTTTCCCAGAGCCCCTGCTTACCTGGGTACGCTCGGTTAGAAACAGTGCGGTGATTTACTGATGGAGTTCTCATGGAGAGAATCTTTTGCTGGAACTTAATTTATTTTCTCTATCCGTCCCCTTTCTCTTTTCCTCTCTCTCTCCCCCTTTCTCTCTCACTCTGCCCCCCTTCTCGGTACTTCTCCCCTTCCTCTTCTCCCATCTCTCTCTTTCTCTCTCATTCTCTCCCTTCCTCTCCCCTTTCTGTCTCTCTCTCCCCCCTTTCTCTCTCCCCCTCTCTCTCTCCCCCTTTCTCTCTCACCCTCTCTCTCTCCCCCTCTCCCCCTCTCTCCCTCTCTCTCTCCCCCTTCCTCTCTGTCCCTCTCTTTCTCTCTCATTCTCTCCCTTCCTCTCCCCTTTCTGTCTCTCTCTCCCCCCTTTCTCTCCCTCCCCCCTCTCCTCCCCCTCTCTCCCCCTCCCCTCCCCCTCTCTCCCCCTCTCCCCCTCTCTCCCCCTCCCCTTCTCTCCCCCTCTCTCCCCCCCTCTCTCTCCCTCTCTCCCCCTCTCCCCCCCTCCCCTCCCCCTCTCTCCCCCTCTCAGAGCTGTACCAGATGAGTGTTCCTGAGTCGGCGCCGGTGGGCTCAGTGGTGGGCCGTATCCGGGCGCGGGACAGGGACGAGGGGGTGAACGCGGAGATGAGGTACTCCATCATCGACGGGGACGGCCGCGACTCCTTCGACGTCGGCACGGACCCCACCAACCAGTTCGGCATCATCACCATCAAAAAGGTACTGCTGGGCCCGGCTGGGACCCGACTGCTTCTGCCTCCCACCGGGACACCCACCCGCTCCTCTGGTCTTCACTGTGGGACCGCATCGGTCATTAGTATTACCCTACCTTAGAGGGGAGACATTACATATTGTCCTATATAGGTCCACTATAGGTAATAGGATGTAATATTACTGGTCCCCTGTAGGTAATATAATGTTATATTACAGGTCCCATGTAGGTAACATAATGTTATATTACTGGTCACCTGTGTGTAATGTAATGTTATTGGTGCCTGTACAAAGGTGGAAAATGCAGTTTCAGAAAGTAAAATTCCTCCCTCACCTGTATTTGCTCACTATATTTCAGCCAGGAGGTTGAACTCGTTGAATTAGTGAAATCAGCTGGAGTTCATAAGTCACTCCTAAGCAGGAGACAATCCTCCCCTGGAGCAATGCAGGGTTAAGGGGCCTTGCTCAAGGGCCCAACGGCTGTGCGGATCTTATTGCGGCTACACCGGGGATCGAACCGCCGACCTTGCGGGTCCCAGTCGTGTACCTTAACCACTACGCTACAGGTCCGCAGTGTGTGCTGCGGCCCTTCGTTGCTGGGTTACGCCTGGGGTTCTGACGGCCGTTTCTCCCCCTCCCCTCGCCGCGCAGAGGCTGGACTTCGAGAGCAAGCGCAGCTACACGCTGAAGGTGGAGGGCGCGAACACCCAGCTGGACCCCCGCTTCCTGAGCCGGGGCCCGTACAGCGACGTCACCATCGTGCACGTCAGCGTGGAGGACGTGGACGAGCCGCCCCTCTTCCACGCGCCCGCCTACCTGGTGGAGGTGCCCGAGGACCTGGAGGTGGGCAGCGTGTTCAAGACCGTCTCCGCCCGCGACCCCGACGCGGCCAACAACTCCATCAGGTGAGGGACGGAGGCTCGGCCCTGCCACGCACTCTTCACCTCCTTTCTCCCGGGCTCCTTCTCCTGACCGCCGTCTTTTTAGGAAACTCCAAATCCGTTAAATGTCCCGTCAAGGAACTAGAGGCCAGGAGCAAAGATGGTAAATGGTTGGCATTTATATAGCGCCTTTATCCGAAGCGCTGTACAATTGATGCTTCTCATTCACCCATTCATACACACACCAACAGCGATTGGCTGCCATGCAAGGCACCAACCAGCTCGTCAGGAGCATTTAGGGGTTAGGTGTCTTGCTCAAGGACACTTTGACACAGCCCGGGCGGGGGATCGAACCGGCAACCCTCCGACTGCCAGACGCCTGCTCTTACCACCTGAGCCAATGAGACGCCTGCTCTTACCGCCTGAGCCAATGAGAGGACTGCTCTTACCTGAGTCACAGTCACCCCCCAGAGGGACCAGGAGGCGCTGGGCTCAGCCCTGCCATGCATTCTTCACCTCCTTTGTGCTCCTTTTCCTGACCTCCCGTTTTTTAGGAAACTCCAAATCTGTTATATGTTCCTCCAAGGAACTAGAGGGCAGGACCAAAGAGGCTCCCAGAGATTTCTTGAACAGGGAAACGTGAGTGCATCCTTTTATTGGAGTGCGTGATGTACAAACGATCGACTTCTGAAGATTTTTGTGTTAAAACGTTGTTACAAGACAATTGTCCAAATCCCTTCCTGTCATTGAAAAAAGGCTCACTGACATTTTGACTCACCCTCTGCCTGTATTTATAGTCCTTAAATTTGGATTTCAAAATAGACAGTTAATGGACCAACACTCTGTACCAAAACATTGTATAGCTTTAAAATAATTAAAGCTCATTGGTTGAAAATTGGTTCTAATTGCCACAGCCAATGGCGGTTCAATCTCAGCGTGTTCACAGAGAAGGGGGCGGGATAAACAGTGTTGTGGTTTGAAGGTGTTTGTTGCTGCAATTCCTCTCTTGACCATTAGAAGTCCAAAATGTATTGAAACCTATTGTACCTTTAAGTTTGCGCTCATTTCAAACCAAGGGGGCGTGCTTTACAGAAAGGACAGTCGTACAGTTGTAGTACCGCCATGTCGTCAGCGGGTGGCAGTATTGGACAGGGGGCGCACTGGGAGTGTGATCTGTGCCAAGCCCTCCCAAGTGTACGGCGTAGATACAGTCGTGCTGATTACCCTCAGAAGAGGTGATTATCCTCAAACCACTCTGCGTGTGTCCCATCAGGCCTAGCCCAACCGGGAAACTTCACCACAGCTTTTAATTAAGAGAGAGAGGCGGAATATTACTACAGGGATGCTAAACCCCTACCTGCAGTGGGTAATTAATTACAGCGATATTTCACTTTATGTTCTATTTCTTTTCCACCTGTTGTTTTTAATGTATTTTTTTAAATATATAATAAAGCATTTTGTTCTATTAAGCAAGCTATAAATAGCAGAAATTTTACATAATAGGCGAATTATTCCAATATGATACAGGCAAACATTCGTCCCCTTCCGAGTCAAAAGCCAATCGCATCCCAATGCATCTGCGAATTCAACGGTCCTGACTCACCAAATGTTTACATTTTAACGGCCATGCACTATCAGCCTCACCGACCTGACCTCAGTCGTCATAACAATTACTTCCTGTTCTTCAGCAGCTTGGAAACAAGCACAGTCAAAAGAGAATGTTCTTAACTGAACATTCTAATCCTGATGTCACAATCACTAGTGGTAACTGCCATTCTAGAACGCTGACTTTTTCAAATGAAGGCATTCCAAAAAACCCACTCTTCTTCCAGTGGTTAACACTGGCACAGGAACAGCGTGTCTAAAACGGAGCAGAAGCCTTGAAGCGTTAATCTGCTGAAGCGCTCGATATCGCTGAAACACAGCTGCAGACTTCAGCAGTCACGTGACCCGGGGGGTCTGGATCCCAGCTCAGGTGTACAGCAGCAGGTGTAGTGGGGTGAGGGGGGGGTATTCTGACAGGTATCGGAAGTGGCTTCGTCTAACAGGCTCAGGCCAGGTGTAGGAAATGGAGGGGGTGAGGACGTTAGAAAATGCAGAAGGAAGCTGTAAAATCTATATTCAGCGGTTAACACTGACTTCATCACACACACAAAAGAGGATTGTGCTTTCACACACACACACACACGCGCGCGCGCGCGTCTAATGGCATTACGAGTGGGCCAAGGACGAACATCGGATGATCTGCCGTGAGACATGTGACATGACACACACACACACACACACACAGGCTCCATACATGCACACATATACACACACACTCACACACACAAACAGGCCCCAGACATGCACACATACACACACACACACACACACACAGGGACCTATACATGCATACATACACACACACACATGGACCTATACATGCACACATACACACACACACACACACACAAACAGGAACACATACGTACATACACACACACACACACACACACAAACAGGAACACATACGTACATGCACGTCTGTACAGGCACACACACACACGCACACACACACACACTCACACATGCATGCACAGAACGCGTGTAAACCGCACCCGGCGCAGACAGTAATGGCGGTTGTTCAGGGGGCCTTTGCGAGCCGGCCCCGGTCTGCCTGTCTCTCCCCCGGCTCCCCACGCGGTACCCAGGCCACGATGAGCACAACAGGCCCCCAAACACTCAGAGAACCAGCTGCTGTCAAAGAGCCATCCAGCAACCGAGCACGCCATCCACACGGCAAAATGTTCCGTGTTGAATCAGCCCCCACGGTGCCTATGGGCTGAGTGGACTCCTGTAGACACTGTGAGATTTGATTGAGCTCTCTTAGTCAAACTAACAGAGGGCATTTTACTAGAGAGACAGAGAGAGACAACGATAGGGGGGCGGGTGAGAGAGGGGTTTAGAGGGGGGCTGGTAGAAAGAGAGAGAGAGGTATAAGGTTAGAGGGGGAGAGAAGTAGAAAGGGAGGGAGAGAGAGAGAAAGAGAGTGAAGGTTAGAGGAGGAGAGGTAGAGAGAGCACGGCTGATTGAGAGGGGGTGGTTTGGGAGACCAGTGGCCATAAGGGGGCAGTGTACACATGCTGACACCCAGGTGGGGGGGGGGGGGGGTTGTGGGGTTGTCTTTCTTCAGCCTGGTCTGTGCTGATCTTTCAGCTGTCTACCTGTAATTCCACACCTTTACACTTTACACGCTTTAGTTAAGCTCATTTCTCAACCCGCCCAACCTTCTTCATTCTCCTCCTCCTCTTCCTCCTCCTTCTTCTCTCTCTGCTGGTCTTCTTACACTTCCTGCCTCTGCCCGAGGAGTATTTAAGAACAGCGCTTTGCTAAATTGGCGGTGTAGGTGGTAGACATGACAGTTCGCTGCAGGTTTGTTCGTGGTTCGGTTTCAAATTTGGCTGAGAAGAAATTTGAGTCTCTTATATCACAACACACATCTTCATTCTGCATTCTACAACTGTTCTCATTATGCCTTGAATAACCAGCCCCCCCACCACCCACCTTCAATATGACACCCACATGCACACAGATTCACACACACGCACACATGCACACACACACACACACACGCATGCGCCCACACACACAGCCTCACACACAAACACTGAAGTCCATTAAGTAAGCTTATAGTGCGTACTGTACCACACCTGTGAACTGTGGAAGAATTGTGTTGTCTTTGACAAGACGTCAGTGCTGTCATCAGGCGAGGCTTTGACCTGTCCTGGTGCCCTGTGATCTACACAAACACAGAGGCAGTGTGCTGGAACTATTTGGCTCATTAAAACCCTGCATCCGTGTACAAAAAGGGCTTGGCCTTTATCTCTCATCCTGCTGGATTGTGTGTTCGTCATGTTTGGATTGGCAGACGAGACAGCACAGTGTCACACACGTCTAACTGAACCTTCGGCCTTTGAACCTAACCTTTATACTAATGATCCCAATGGGCCACTTACCCAACGGCCAATCAAGAGGCAGATCCTCCTATGACCTCATAGCCGATCGATCACACATCGCACCACGAGCTGCTCGTAGGGGCATGCAGTCTCATCGTCTCTCATGAACGGGGAGTTGTGCTTAATACATGACGGTTCATACTCATTACTGTCATTGCGTTTATCACCTGCTCTCACGCAGTGCGAGGATGGGTTTTAATGCAAAAGAACACACTGTATATTAAGTGCGTCTATAAGGTCAACAATGATATAGACTGGTCTAAGAACACTGTTTGAACAGAGACGTGCGGCACGTGTAAGCCCAACAACCAATCAAGAACCCACCCCTCTTATGACCTCACAGCCTCAACAAACCAATCAAATCCAAGGGGTACTATACTGTAGCACATCCTAACGAATCCTAAAATAGCAAATGGTTGACATTTATAAAGCGCCTTTATCCAAAGAGCGGTACAATTTATGCATCTCATTCACCCATTCATACACACACTCACACACCGACGGCGATTGGCTGCCATGCAAGGCACGAACCAGCTGGTCAGGAGCATTTGGGGGTTAGGTGTCTTCCCCAGGTACATTTCGACACACCCAGGGCGGGAATCGAACCGACAACCCTCCCAACTGCCAGACGACTGCCTGAGCCAATGTGGCCCTAACCGTGCAATGTGTGACATGATAATTTACACAGAAGAGGATTGACATGGCGTAGGAGGACATCACGACCCCGTTGTGTTTCCGCCGGTAGGTACTCCATCGAGAGGGCCAGTGACCCCGCGAAGTACTTCTACATCGACATCACTTCCGGGGCGCTGATGACGGTGCAGCCGCTGGACCGCGAGGAGCTGGCCTGGCACAACATCAGCGTCCTCGCCATGGAGATGAGTATGTCACTGTCGCTGACCGTACCATGACATTACACTACATTACATTACATTACACTACATTACACTACATTACATTACATTACACTACACTACACTACATTACATTACATTACACTACATTACATTACATTACATTACTTTACTTTACACTACATTACATTACATTACATTACACTACACTACACTACATTACACTACACTACACTACATTACACTACATTACATTACATTACACTACATAACACTACACTACATTACATTACATTACATTACATTACATTACACTACATTACATTACATTACATTACACTACATAACACTACACTACATTGCATTACATTATATTAAATTACACTACACTACACTACATTACATTACATTACACCAATGGCATTTGGCAGATGCTCTTATCCAGGGCGACGTACAGTTGATTAGACTAAGCAGGAGACAATCCTCCCCTGGACCAATGCAGGGTTAAGGGCCTTGCTCAATGTCCCATTCATGTACCTTAACCACTACGAGTCTTCACAGTTATATATGTCCTCCTACGCCATTCTTATTGTAGTTTATTGATATTCATTTTGAAGATGTTTCGTATTTTGTAATAGAAATACGTAGAGATTTTCCACTCCTTTCCTTATTGTAGCAGGTAAGCCTACGGACGTGCCCAGCGTTTACAGCCGAAAATGAACCTCTGAGCTAACGCTGATGTAACGTGCACAACAACATGCACGGTGTTGTTCAATTAACTCACACAGAGTTTATATCAGGGTGTGAGAAGGATCAAATAAACTATCGTTTCACTCTAGTGTGTGTGCTCGATTAAGTGACTTAATGTTCAAAACAGTGTATTGTCCCAGTGTAATGAAGTATAAATGAAGATAATTAAAGAAATGCGTTTTTAATAAACGGATACCTGTGCATGGCTGGGTGATGATTCTGTGCTGTTGTTGTTGTTGTCAATTGTGTCACGTTTTCACCACTAAAATCTCTGAGGCAGTTATCGGGGTTTGTGTTGAGGCTGGCAATATGCAGGGTTTGTGTTGAGACTGGCAATATGCAGGGTTTGTGTTGAGACTGGCAGTTAGCAGGGTTTGTGTTGAGACTGGCAGTTAGCGGGGTTTGTGTTGAGACTGGCAGTTAGCAGGGTTTGTGTTGAGACTGGCAGTTAGCGGGGTTTGTGTTGAGACTGGCAGTTAGCGGGGTTTGTGTTGAGACTGGCAGTTAGCGGGGTTTGTGTTGAGGCTGGCAATATGCAGGGTTTGTGTTGAGACTGGCAGTTAGCGGGGTTTGTGTTGAGACTGGCAGTTAGCAGGGTTTGTGTTGAGGCTGGCAATATGCAGGGTTTGTGTTGAGACTGGCAGTTAGCAGGGTTTGTGTTGAGACTGGCAGTTAGCGGGGTTTGTGTTGAGACTGGCAGTTAGCGGGGTTTGTGTTGAGGCTGGCAATATGCAGGGTTTGTGTTGAGACTGGCAGTTAGCGGGGTTTGTGTTGAGACTGGCAATTAGCAGGGTTTGTGTTGAGGCTGGCAATATGCAGGGTTTGTGTTGAGACTGGCAGTTAGCAGGGTTTGTGTTGAGACTGGCAGTTAGCGGGGTTTGTGTTGAGACTGGCAGTTAGCGGGGTTTGTGTTGAGGCTGGCAATATGCAGGGTTTGTGTTGAGACTGGCAGTTAGCGGGGTTTGTGTTGAGACTGGCAGTTAGCAGGGTTTGTGTTGAGACTGGCAGTTAGCGGGGTTTGTGTTGAGACTGGCAGTTAGCGGGGTTTGTGTTGAGGCTGGCAGTTAGCGGGGTTTGCGTTGAGGCTGGCAGGAGCAGGTTGGGTATTTTCCCCAGTGGACCCCTCTCCTGTTTACACTCCAGGAGGCAGTCAAATGGAAGAGCACACCAAAAAAACTGAAAAATAAATAAATATTTAAATATCTGATATTTTTAGTCTCGTAAGTAATACTAATCATGCTTCGGCTCTTGGCAACGAACGGAGTAATCGTCGCGTCGTGGGAACAAAAGCACGAAACGGAATTTGGAATGGGGGAGCGAGGGATAAAAAACATCGCCATAAAAAATAGAACAAAAGCGTTCGAGCGAGCGAGGGAGGGAAAAAAACCGAGAGAGACGGAGAGAGGAAAAGGGTGGAATAACAAGCTCTGGGAGATGAGTCTCTGGCCTGCAGCAGGCCCTTCCACTGCTGACCTTTCACGGCTCTGTTCTTTCTCTCTTCTTTTTGGGGGGAGCGGGTGGGGGGGGGGGGGGGACAGAGAGAGCGAGGGGGGGGGAGAGACAGAGGGAGCGAGGTGGGGTGGGAGAGACAGAGAGAGCGAGGTGGGGTGGGAGAGACAGAGAGAGCGAGGTGGAAAAGTGAACTCAGAAGGCAGAACGACGACGACAGGGGAAAGAAAAGTTAAGAAGAAAGAAAGAACAGACAGCCTGGTGTCTGGTGTTAATTTGACTCCTGACAAGTTTGTCGGGGTCCACTCTGGCTGTGGAGTGGCTTGAAACGCTGAACACTGAACGCTGAACACTGACCGCTGAACACTGAATACTGAACACTGAACGCTGAACGCTGAACGTTTTACTTGCGTGGTTTCACCTCGGTTGCAGAGTCGGACTGTCGACAGGGGGGTGACAGCTCGAGCGAACAAATCATTTATTGATAGGTTTACTGAATCCTGTAACAGTGATCTGATAATTGCATCTCTCCTGCCAATTACCTAGCTCATTAAGGTATGCTAATTTCAGTTGACTACCAGGGATAAAAGCATTGCGATCATTTGTTGAAGGAGCACCCTAATTCACTCAAGGGCGTCATGCAAACACAGAGATAATAAAACCCAATTACAATTATCAGTATTATTAATATAATTATTTACAAGAGCGCCGCCTGCGACTTGAATGTCAACGGGATTAAACGGAGAGCCGAAATGTCCGCTCTCTCTCCACAGACAATCCCTCGCAGATCGGGAGCGTGTCCGTCATGGTGAAGGTGCTGGACGTGAACGACAACGCCCCTGAGCTGACGCAGTTCAACGAGGCCTTCCTCTGTGAGAGCGCCAAGGCAGGCCAGGTGAGCAGGGTCACGTCCGCGGAGCGAAATGGCGACACGCCCTAGAGCCGGAATGGCGGGCTTTCAGTTCCACCGCCGTCACGCCGTTACCGACACGGCCACTCCGGGAACCGTTACATCACCGCAACCTTCCTTTACGGACACGTATACACTCTGTTAGCGGTGAATTAACACCGAAGCTTTCAGTGTGATGTGATCCCTAATGAGGAATGAAAGAGAATAGCTGACCTTCACATCTTTGAGTTAGCATTCATTATTTATACACAGATACACACAGAGACACACCTTGAGGTGCACACACATACATTCACTCACACACATCGACGCACACACACCACATGCACACAGACACACACACCACACACATAAACACACACTAAGAGGTGCGCACACAGACACACAGACACACAAACAAATTACCTTTACAGTATTTATTTAAGATAGCATTCATGTTATTAACACTGTCACACATTTAATTATACAATTAAATTCAACTTTATTTGTATAGCGTATAGTATAGTTCTCACAGCACGAATTTGTCTCAAAGCAGCATTTCCAAAACCTGAGACGCCCTCAGAACACCACAGTTCCCCTGGAGATCTACCATCCGGTGGGACTTCATTTCAACCATCATTAATTTGGCACACCTGATTCTACCTATTAGCAGCTCAATGAGATGGCTAGCTGTTGAGTGAAGTTTCGTTTGCTTTGTTTGAGTTGGAGTAAAAAAAAAATCTCCACGAACTGACCACTGCCCTCGTGTCAGGAAATGCTCCCTGACGGACAGGAAGTGCCATGAGCAAGACCCAGCTCAGAGGGGGGGCCCATCTGCCTCTGGACCACACCTGGCGGTGGATGAGGTTAACCGCAGGTTAACTACACTGTCCACATGCAGCTTAACTCAGAGTGTTAATGCACTGCGGACAGAATTCACACCGCAGTCAGGCCTAGGTGTGCTCGCAGAGTGAAAGTGCTCTGCCTTCCACTGTGTGCTGAATTTGCACGCCGTGTCATAGCTAGCTAATTAGAGTGGGGTCGTGGCTGTTCTGTTTTTAGCTGATTCAGACGGTAACAGCTGTGGACCCAGATGAGCCACTGGGGGGGCAGCACTTCTACTACAGCCTGGCACCCGAGGCAGCCAACAACCCCAACTTCACCCTGCGAGACAACCAAGGTACCGCACCGCACCGCACCGCGCCAAACCGCCATTAACCAGCAGGTCACCCAGGCCAAGCCTAATCCACTGATCTACTGCATCTCTCTCTCTCTCTCTCTCTCTCTCTCTCTCTCGCTCCACTCGATTCCATTCACAAAGCATTTTAAATATACGTAGACTACGATTGTATTTTTAACACGTAGCGTATCTCCTATCACTCTCACTCTCTCTCATTCTGATAATGTTGTCAGCATATAGTAGGTCATAATATATTTATTTTCTCCTTTTTGTTATGTGCAATAAAGGAGACCTAAAAGTAAATAAAAGTTTCTCTCTCTTCAGTTCCGTTCACAAAGCATGTGAAGTACATTTTCCCCGAACAGAGCACACATTTCCCCTGGTTAGATAACTCTATAGACTATCTGTGACTCAATTTCCTCTGGTTAGATAACTCTATAGACTAACTGTGACTCCATTTCCTCTGGTTAGATAACTCTATAGTCCAACTGTGAGCATATTTCCCCTGGTTAGATAACTCTATAGACTAACTGTGACTCCATGTCCTCTGGTTAGATAACTCTATAGACTAACTGTGACTCTATTTCCCCCGGGTTAGATAACTCTATAGACTAACTGTGACTCTATTTCCCCCGGGTTAGATAACTCTATAGACTAACTGTGACTCTATTTCCCCCGGGTTAGATAACTCTATAGACTAACTGTGACTCTATTTCCCCCGGGTTAGATAACTCTATAGACTAACTGTGACTCTATTTCCCCCAGGTTAGATAACTCTATAGACTAACTGTGAACACATTTCCCCCGGGTTAGATAACTCTATAGACTAACTGTGACTCTATTTCCCCCAGGTTAGATAACTCTATAGACTAACTGTGAGCACATTTCCCCCGGGTTAGATAACTCTATAGACTAACTGTGACTCTATTTCCCCCAGGTTAGATAACTCTATAGACTAACTGTGAGCACATTTCCCCCAGGTTAGATAACTCTATAGACTAACTGTGACTCTATTTCCCCCGGGTTAGATAACTCTATAGACTAACTGTGACTCTATTTCCCCCAGGTTAGATAACTCTATAGACTAACTGTGAGCACATTTCCCCCGGGTTAGATAACTCTATAGACTAACTGTGACTCTATTTCCCCCAGGTTAGATAACTCTATAGACTAACTGTGAGCACATTTCCCCCAGGTTAGATAACTCTATAGACTAACTGTGACTCTATTTCCCCCAGGTTAGATAACTCTATAGACTAACTGTGAGCACATTTCCCCCAGGTTAGATAACTCTATAGACTAACTGTGAGCACATTTCCCCCGGGTTAGATAACTCTATAGACTAACTGTGACTCTATTTCCCCCAGGTTAGATAACTCTATAGACTAACTGTGAGCACATTTCCCCCGGGTTAGATAACTCTATAGACTAACTGTGACTCTATTTCCCCCAGGTTAGATAACTCTATAGACTAACTGTGAGCACATTTCCCCCAGGTTAGATAACTCTATAGACTAACTGTGACTCTATTTCCCCCAGGTTAGATAACTCTATAGACTAACTGTGAGCACATTTCCCCCGGGTTAGATAACTCTATAGACTAACTGTGACTCTATTTCCCCCAGGTTAGATAACTGTATAGACTAACTGTGACTCCATTTCCCCCGGTTAGATAACTCTATAGACTAACTGTGAGCACATTTCCCCCGGGTTAGATCACTCTATAGACTAACTGTGAGCACATTTCCCCCGGGTTAGATAACTCTATAGACTAACTGTGACTCTATTTCCCCCAGGTTAGATAACTCTATAGACTAACTGTGAGCACATTTCCCCCGGGTTAGATAACTCTATAGACTAACTGTGACTCCATTTCCCCCGGTCAGATAACTCTATAGACTAACTGTGAGCACATTTCCCCCGGGTTAGATAACTCTATAGACTAACTGTGAGCACATTTCCCCCGGGTCAGATAACTCTATAGACTAACTGTGAGCACATTTCCCCCGGGTTAGATAACTCTATAGACTAACTGTGAGCACATTTCCCCCGGGTCAGATAACTCTATAGACTAACTGTGAGCACATTTCCCCCGGGTCAGATAACTCTATAGACTAACTGTGAGCACATTTCCCCCGGTTAGATAACTCTATAGACTAACTGTGAGCACATTTCCCCCAGGTTAGATAACTCTATAGACTAACTGTGAGCACATTTCCCCCGGGTCAGATAACTCTATAGACTAACTGTGAGCACATTTCCCCCGGGTCAGATAACTCTATAGACTCACTGTGAGCACATTTCCCCCGGTTAGATAACTCTATAGACTAACTGTGAGCACATTTCCCCCGGGTCAGATAACTCTATAGACTAACTGTGAGCACATTTCCCCCGGGTCAGATAACTCTATAGACTCACTGTGAGCACATTTCCCCCGGGGCAGATAACTCGGCGTGGATCCTGACCCGGCGGGGCGGGTTCTCCCAGCTGACGCAGAGCGTGTACTACCTGCCCATCTTCATCTCTGACGGGGAGCAGCCGGTGCAGACCAGCACCAGCACGCTGACGGTGCGGGTGTGCAGCTGTGATGTGGACGGCAGCGTGCTCTCCTGCGACGCCCAGGCCTACACGCTGCCCGTCAGCCTGAGCCGAGGGGCCCTCATCGCCATCCTCGCCTGCATCTTCGTCCTGCTGGGTGAGTCGCAGCGCCCCCCTGCCGGACAGACGCCTCTATTACAACAAGAATCACTGAATTACTATATGCTAGTTTCTCTGACGGCAGAATTCCCCTGTTTTCGACGCAGACTGAAAACACACCTTTTTAAACTGTACCTTAGTCCTCCCTCCTGCCCCCCCCCCCCCCCCCCCCCGATCTCTCTTGACTAACCCAAAAAAATAAATAATAATTTGCACTTATGTTGACTGTATTTTCTGTTTAGGACAGCACTTGTATTTTACTAGTTATGGATGTGATGCTTTAACTTGTGGAAGAACCTATGCACTTGTAAAAGCGTCTGCCAAATGACTCAAATGTAAATGTAAAATGTAGTTTTCACCATTTCGTGTCCTGATATCTCATTCTAGCATCACTAATTTAATGTATGTAATACACTTTTTTGATATGGATAGGTCAGATTAAACTCACCAGCACACACTATACAACCTACAATGCACGGCACATGCAGTTGTTTTGGCAGAAGTTGAACGAGACTTTTTATTTTCGCATTTGAGCAAATGTCAGGCTCGCCGTTTTAATAAGCAGCGAGACAGAGGAAATGTATTTGCAAATGAAGTGAGTCATGGGCTCATGACAGTGCGTTATTCACATTTAGGAACTGCCGCGGGCTGTTTACGGCTTTCACTGAGAGCTGAAACGGGAATTAATCACATTTCTCTTCATTTATTTTTAAATCTGATCGCTAATTCAGCTTTTGGTATTACATGCATTACAATGAAGCGCTCAGCAGGCACTGTTGTTCAGAGCAACTTACAGAGTTCATATTTTAAATTTTATACATATTTACAGTACTGTATATAGACAGATATTTTTACTGAAACCTTCTTAAGGGCGCAGCAACAGTGCCCCACCTGGGGATGGAACTTGCGACCTCGATGTTACAAGCGTTCGTCGATAAATTGCTAAACCACACTACGGTCTGAGATTGTTGCCATGACACCCCAGAGTGTTATTAGCAGAGAGCTATCCTAATTAGCACTTGTGTGTGCCGCATTGTTATGTCAGGATTAGCTTCTGGAATATGTTTATCCCACTTCAGAAAATATAAAGGACTCTCAGCACGGACTATAGTATGTTTGGTGTGTATGTGTCTGCAACAACAGGCTATCACAGCTGTGGAGGAGGGTTACCTCCTATTATGTTTGGGGTCAATTTCACCCCATTCAGTGTTTTATCTCTTAAAAACCAGTTAATACTGAATGATTTTTTTTTTACATTTTCTAATTCGGTTGGATTTAATAGTAAACATGCAACAAACATGATGCTATGCCACATCCTGCACCGACTTGGCAGTAAAATGTGTTGTGCTGTGATATGTTACACTCTATAACTGTATAAAATGTAAGAAAATCAGTTTAACATTTTAACTCAGATTTCTTTGTGAGTGATTCTGGCGGCACTCTCCCATACAGGCACCAAACTTTCACTTACTGTTCTTTTAGGCTCTAAAATGTAGACGTTTCTCACAGATTCTTTCCACATTTTCTTCCCAGTGATGATCCTGCTCATCCTGTCGCTGAGGAGCCAGCGTAAGAAGCCGTACCTGTCGGACGAGGAGGAGAACGTCCACGAGAACATCGTGCGGTACGACGACGAGGGCGGCGGCGAGGAGGACACGGAGGCCTTCGACATCGCCGCCATGTGGAACCCGCGCGAGGCCGCGCCCGCGCCCCTGGGCAAGAGCCGGCAGGACATGCTGCCCGAAATCGAGAGCCTGTCGCGGTACGTGCCCCAGGCCTGCGTGGGGCACGACGGCGGCGGCGTGCACAGCTACGTGCTGGCCAAGCTGTTCGAGGCCGACCTGGACCCCTGCGCGCCCCCGTACGACTCGCTGCAGACCTACGCCTACGAGGGCGAGGGCTCGGTGGCCGGGTCGCTCAGCTCGCTGCAGTCGGCCGTCTCCAACGGCGACCACGACTACGACTACCTGAGCGACTGGGGGCCGCGCTTCCGCAAGCTGGCCGAGATGTACGGCGCGCTGGAGAGTAACAATCCCCTCTGGTAGCCGAAACCGGTCGCTCCGCCCGCATACGACGACCCCCCCCCCGTCCCCTTTTTCTTACAGAGGCCTCCTCTGCCCTCCGAGTGACCCACCCCCCCCTCCTCTGCAGCCGTTCGACGTGGAGTTACCGAACACCGGCGTGTGTCGTCCACCTCCAATCCAACCGTCCGTCCGTCCCCCCCGACCAGACATCAGTTTTTGTGGCGGCCATTTTGTTTCGAATGCGAGACCGCGGCGGCCATGCTCTCGTAGCGGCGGGTGGAGCGTCGATGTTTTGCGCCGCAGGTGGGAAGAGGCGAGCTGTGAGAGGAGTGTTGTCGGTTTAGCGATGTCGCCGACGAACACCTGGAGAACAGGCCTGTTCAGCTCGCTCCCCCACGCCCTGGCCTGTGGGCATGAGGGGGGGGGTCAGGGGAGCTCGGAGAAAAACAAACTGTGTCTCTGTGATAGCGCTGTGGTTGTTTATTCCGACTTTCGTTTCATCAGGTGAAGGTCTTGTTTTGTTTTTTTTACTTGCTTGTTTGTTGCCTTCTGTTTGTTTTCATTTTGTTTCCAGGGAGAACTGCCAGGGAGAACAGTATGACAAAATGGAGGGAAACTCACATTTTCGGTAGACGCTGTCATAGGGAGGATTTTTTCGATTCCTGTCTCGTTATTATTGTAGAACTTTGTCATTTAGAAATTTTCTGTGTAAATCCTTGTCTGGCAGTGCTATTTATTTATTCACGTGCGGTATTTATATTTTATATAAATTATTGGAGGAATTTTTCAAACTGGACCTCTCTCCAAGGCCTTTTTGTGGAAGAACAGGAAAAATACATGATGATGTGTCATTGATATTGTAATGGTGTATAACACATATTCCATTTTTCTATCAAAATATATGCTTTCCCAGCAGTTCTTATTCCTAGCAGCCCTGGGGGAGTTTGTAATCCCAAGAGGATTTTAAGGTTGATATGTTTTATGTATTTCATTAAGGACCTTTTTGAAAACTCTTTTTTGATGCCCATCTCTGTTTGTCGATACGTTCGAAGAAGCAAAACAATAATGACAGGTGACAAACGACCAATGACAAATAACAAACTTCTGCAAAAAATCTACCTGATCCTTCATCCACAGGACTTATAAAAAAAAAAAGAGCAGCCATTTTATACACCAGCCGGGGGAAGAGGGGCACGTGTCGCTGCCTTCTCAAAGCCCAGGATGGAAGCACTTGGGGGTTTGAAAATTTTAAAGAGACGATGACACGATTGCCGTGTAACACAGATGTCGTTTGGCTGAGCGATGCTGGTGGTTGTGAGGTGCTCAAAAGGCCGGGATAATTCGGGAGAGGTAGCACGTTTCAGCGTCGCTCCCCTCTCTTCTTCGGTCATGTCTCGCTCTTTTTCTGCCTTGAAAAAGAAAGCGGAGAAAAGGTAGCAGAAACGGAGAGGCGGGCCGCCTTTTTCCCCGCGACTGCAGCAGCTCTCCCTCCCGTGAGGCTTCAAAAGCTTTCAGACTTTTCCGGAAAAGAGACTGCTGGTCTGGTAATCTGCTCAAAGTGCCAAATTTCAAGCTAACCTTCAGCATAAGAAAGCCAAAAACGGAGGGAAAAATGGAGAGGGGGAAACATCACCCGTCCTAACGGATGGAGCGGACTGAATACTCAAATGGGTGGAACCTACTTGAAATACCTACAGTACATGGTGTCAGACTTGTTAAGTGTAATTGAATGTACATAGTTTTTGTATATTTGGTAATAAAAATAAAATCAAACAGATATTGTTTCCAGGTCTCCGTTGATTATGTGATGAGTATCGGTGTGTTGTCGTCGTGTTTACCATCACCTGTGTGTACCCTCTCATACATCAGGGTCTGTACTCCTTAACTGGGTTAGCGTAGAGTATAGCCAACCCTCAGCACTCAAGACTGTACATAACACGGCCCAGTTCTGCTTCATTTCTGTCCTTCGTAGGGGACACAAGTCTATGAGTCGCCCCCAGAACCATTATATTCTACTATGCTGAAATGGTCACTGCAAGGGATAGATCCAAAATGTCTGCCAGTTGCCAAACTGATGAATGGACTAAACAAAATGGAAGAGTCTACACACTGCATATGTGCTTCCATATAGTCATTAACATCACAAAGTAATGCTTGGAGCCGTACGACTCTTCTGAAGCAAAGGAGAGCATAGACAGTGCGTGGACTTTCTTTTTGGAGGATAATTACCGTAAGTTACACATCGTACTATAATCGCTGGGAGCAGTAGCACTGGTAACATAGGTTTAATCGCCAGACAGGTGTCAGTGCGGGGGTTCTACCTGGATGAAAAAAAACGGCGAAAAGTTTTTAATCAGTGGTAGCTGGTGAACCAGTTCAGACCAGTTCCCAGCTCAACATGGTTTAGCTGGTGGACCAGTTCAGACCAGTTCCCAGCTCAACATGGTTTAGCTGGTGGACCAGTTGAGACCAGCTCCCAGCTTGACATGGTTTGACCAGCTGAGGCTACAGCTGGTAGCTGTTTCAAAACATGTAGGTTGACCAGCAACCAGCACAGACAAGCTACCAGCACTAGCTAGTTGACCAGCTCATACCCAGCTAGACCAGCTACATGACCAGCTTGGCCATGCTTGTTGACCAGCTCATACCCAAGCTGACATAGCTGGATTTTACAGCACACCATCAATCACAGGCTGAGAAATCCTTCGCTACACCCATCTGTGTTATCTGCTGAATAACTATCATTAAAGACACATCACAGCTCTTAATTTGTTGCCTTAATCTTTTCTGTCAGAGAGATTTTTTGTATTTTTGTGTGTAGTATCAGTAGATAAGTCATCAGGTTAAGCTTTTCTCTAAAGGCTGATAGAAATTCAAAAAATACTCAAAGATGTAGAAACCACTTTGAAATTATGTCCGTAATTATAACCCAGAAAAACGTTCCTGTTCATTGTTCCAAAGCACAGCTTCATTAATTTAATTTATGTTGATTACAGGCTTCTTCTTACAAATAATTCAGGTGTTTTCAAACTTGACCCCCATTATCCATCCATCCATTATCTTAACCTGCTTATCCTGAACAGGGTTGCAGGGGGGCTGGAGCCTATCCCAGCATACATTGGGCGAAAGGCAGGAATACACCCTGGACAGGTCGCCAGTCCATCGCAGGGCACACACACCATTCACTCACACACTCATACCTATGGGCAATTTGGACTCTCCAATCAGCCTAACCTGCACAGAGAGGCCCCGGCCGACTGGGCTTCGAACCCAGGACCTCCTTGCTGTGAGGCAGCAGTGCTACCCACTGCACCATCTGTGCCACCACCCCCATTATAAGTTAACATAAAAACATATATAATAAAATAAAAGGTTTTATACTGTATTTTCAAATTTTTTTTGCAAATCTATAGTCATTTTATATCAAACCTGGCCAGGGATCCATTGCAGTACCTTCAACGACCCCCAGGGTTTTCTTTTCCTGAAATCTTAATTTAATGACTGGACTACAGTGACTGAATTAAAGCTGGCCACTGACACGGAAGACGCCATGTTGGCTCTCCCCCTCCAGAATGACAGTCATATGCTCTGGTGTGACTGCGGAAACCTTCGCAGTAAGTAAAGCCGGCTGGTTAGAGCGGACATGAGTGCAAAGTTAAGTCTCATAAAAGATGGAGCTGGGGCTCCGGAGAGAGCCGCAGTCAGTGTACGAGGACAGTCAGGGAATGACAGCTTACACGCGGCGGCAAGGCCTCGTTCTTCACAAGCGTACGCTCAGCAGGGAGGCCACGGGGGCGGGCGGGCGGGATATGGGGCGCCGGGGGATCAGAGAGAGGTGAACAGAGTGCAGGGGAGCGGAGATGACGGAGCGGTGGAGTGGGGTTGGGTTGGTGATATTTGGGGTGAGGGGCGAATGCAAATGTGGATACATGTTTTTTTGTGGGGTTTTTTACGAAGCAGCCTGACAAGCTCACATTTAGAACATCAGCATATTTAGGGCACTCAACTCCTGCCAGTGTAACTGCAGTACTCAACTCCTGCCAATGTAACTGCAGTACTCAACTCCTACCAATGTAACTGCAGTGGCTAATCTCACAGGCTGGAAAGCCGTTTCTCATGCAGAACAGTGACGCGTGATTCAGAGTTTCTTTACTCCAGTGCCCGGAAGCCACTTTCCAATTTTTTACACCACTGACTGGCCTTACCCAGAGAAAGTAACTGACACAAAATGGCACCACTGGCTGACCTTACCCAGAGAGAGTAACTGACACAAAATGGCAGCACTGACTTTACCCAGAGAGAGTCACTGACACAAAATGGCACCACTGGCTGGCCTTACCCAGAGAGAGTAACTGACACAAAATGGCAGCACTGACCTTACCCAGAGAGAGTCACTGACACAAAATGGCAGCACTGACCTTACCCAGGGAGAGTCACTGACACAAAATGACACCACTGGCTGACCTTACCCAGGGAGAGTCACTGACACAAAATGGCAGCACTGACCTTACCCAGGGAGAGTCACTGACACAAAATGGCAGCACTGACCTTACCCAGGGAGAGTCACTGACACAAAATGACACCACTGGCTGACCTTACCCAGAGAGAGTCACTGACACAAAACGGCAGCACTGACCTTACCCAGGGAGAGTCACTGACCTGGCAGCGGCCTCAAACACCTCTTCCTGCAGCAGCACTGGGGGCTGAAAAACAAGGCAGGAAAATTCCTGTGAAGCCTCTCTGAACAATGTAGCCTCCCGACGGAACCATCTGTTTCGCATTGATAGAGTAGTAATGGGTTTTTTATATTGGTTTGCTCATTAATTAGCACAGCTGCACCCATTTGAAGCGAATCAAAGCCTTTGTACACGTGCAGAGAAATAATATCCCTCCTCCCATTCCTCTTTCTCTCTCCCGCTCTTTCTCTCTCTGTCTTGTTCTCCCTCCCTCTTTCTCTCTCGCTCTCTCTCTCTCTCTCTCTCTCTCTCTCTCAATCACCCAGGTGGCTCTTTTGAAATAGAAAGCAAAAAACAGATGCTTCTCTTATAGTAATGCTTGTCTTTTAATTAGGCTATTACTGATGCTTTTAGCAAGAGGGTGAAACTTTGGTTAAACTCGGGAAATTTATTTTAATGATTTCATAGCCTTGGGGGAAGGGGGGAAATAATCAAGATAATTCTTGATTCGAGTCTGAAGAATGTGTTCCATTCCCCCAAAATAAAAAGACCTTGTTAAATTTGGCCGTTCAAAGGAATTACATTTTCCCTGAAAATAAATGCTGCTTTGCCTGTTTTGGGGGCACGCGCTACCCTACATCACATCAAAAGCGTTCAACTTTATAAGTCGTGGAGTCAAACGCTGTATGGGGGTCATAATAGGACTCTGCCGATTTGGACATTTTGGATACTCAGATGTTTTGAAAACGGGGAAGCAGGACCGAAGGGATTTTGATATGGCTGAAAATGCATTTCGGATGCGGAGGCGCGAAATCGGGACTGGCTACGGACAGTGACCCGGAGCTGAGGACACCCATGCACGGGAGGCAGCACCCTGCCCAGACCAGCTGAGATCCTCACCTGGTTTAAGATGGTTTATGATTGCCCTGTTTTTAATGCTTCAAGCTGGTTATACATTAGCTGCTCTGCAGCAGGAGGGAGGGAGGGAGGACTAGTATTGTCTGAAAAGGTGTGTTTTTAGTCTATGTCAAAATAGGGGGAGGGATTCTGCTGTCCTGACAGTGGTAGGCAAGTCATTCCACCACTGAGGAACCAGAACGGAAAACAGGCAGCTCGACCGCCAGGTGCTCATAGCGAGGGAACCATAAGACGACCAGAGCAGCAATTGGACAATGGGACAATGGAGGCCATTTCACTGAAGGTCAGTTGTCTGACCATAAAGCCTGCACAAAGGCTTATTAATTATGTATAAAGAAGTTGTAATGTCATAATAAAGGGTTTGTACACACGTTATTGCCGCTCAAGGTTAGAACACGTTACACATGTCTAACACACCATAACACGTGTCACATGACCCAAAGTCAGAGTTCTGACCACAAAGCCTGCACGAAGGCTTATTGATGGTATATAAAAATGTACTGCAGTAATAAACTGTTTATGCATGCTTTATTACCACTGAAATCAATTTCAATTTCATTGTGCTGGAAGTCTTAAATTGTGTGCAGTTATCTAGCATCAGTAGAATCAGATACCACCCGGAAGGCCGTGCTTGTATCTCAGGAGTGTAATCTCACGCTGCATCCCCCCTTCATCATCCTCTTCCTCACGGCAGTCAGGGTGGAAATAGCGTGCGTTCCTCACCTCCAGAGAGAGATAACATCACGGTTTCCCGCTTCTTGCCCGGAGCGCAGATCATTTCGCTTTCCCAGGTTTCACATTTAAAAGAATCAGTGTAGTATACACCCCCTCCTCCTCAGCCCCCCCCCCCCCCCCCCAGTCCCCCGGCCCCCGGCCCCCATCAACAGCTTAGCGTATGTTCCCCTCTCTCTGAGGCAAGAAGCAGGCGTGGAGAGAAGACTGATGTTTCTCTCAATAAACAACACCTCGCTCGCCCTGCTAATGAACGGCAGCGTAATGCCGCGTATCGCACAGCCTGGAAATTTCACGTGGAGAGACGCTCATTCCCTCCGCTTAAATAAACCCACACCCTGATTAACCCCGCTTTCCACACATTCCTGCTCTTAGTCTTTACTTAAAGAGTGCTGATTTACCAAGCCCCCTACCAGCCCCTCTGGCCCCCCCCCCCCTCTCAATAAAGCAAAACAGCTCCTCCTGTAGGGAGAGTATCCACAGGCTCTGTGGATAATGTTTTTTTTTTTTTTTCTTAAGCTTTAACGCTCCGTCTCCCAGAAGAGGGCTCAAACTGCCAGTTAATAAGGAGCCTTCCCCACTCTAATCCTGCCGGGGGTAGACTCCAGCCGCACTGAATCATCCGCTAACGCGCCGCGGAGAGGCATTCACAGGGATGAAAGCGGAGGGGTTGAGGGGGTGTAGGGAGTTGGAGCCCCCCCCTTCCCCAGAGAGGGAGCGGGTGTTGCGATCCGCTCGACGCGTGCGTTTAACGAATAAACAAATAAAAAGACATCGCGGGAGGAAGCGCCGAGCCGCGCGTTCCCGGCGGGGCGTGAGGCCGACTCGATGCTTCCTTTCTCCCGTTTCCGGAAGCTTCCGGTGCCCTGGCGGCTCTGTCTGCCACCGCCCCCCCCCTCCCCATGAAGTCCCCTGTGAGGTGGTGGTTTTTGTGTGCAATCAATTTTTAATTGGTACATTTTTTAAATAAAAAAATTACTGCATACCAAATTGTATAATAGCTTTCCTCAATCACCACAAAAAGTGAACTCACAAATACGTACATAAAAACCACACACACACACACACATACCATGCACACAAAAAAAAAAAAAAACATATTCTTGGAGCTAGCAAAAGTGTGAAACCTCAGTGTAAGTTTTCTCAGCCACACACTGTAATTAAATTACCTGTTTTTTTCCCCCGACTAATGCAAACAAGCAGCCGTTATGTCATCAGTTCTGTGAGATTACGCTGCGATAACACTGTCGCATCATTGCCACAACGTTACATTGGAGTTGACAGAGCATTCGCTGGCAGATGGAACAATCCACTGGCATGTTCTTTACCTATGAATAATGAACTGCATTCAATGCAAGACGTTCTCAAATATAGCTGGGCATTTGACCCCAACAATATGAGAAAAAAAAAAAAAGCAAACTAGTTTGGGGATGTCTTTTTCTAGTTTCTATTTTAAAATAAATATATAAATAAGTAAAGCCACAGATGGAATAAAGAACTACAAGTAGAAGAAGCAGGAGAGCCAGTTTTGCACTTTTATTATTATCAATGGTGTTGACAGACAATTTCACCTCAGCACGCTCGTATGGGCAGTGTATCAGGAAGGGAGGCTATTCGACAATAACAGTGAGTGCACAGACAAGCACACACACACACACACACACACACACACACACACAAACACGCGAGCACTGTATTGGGAAGGGAGACTATTCGACAACAGTGAGCGCTCACACACAAACATACACACACACACACTCACAAACACCCAAGCGCTGTATCGTGAAGCGGGGCTATCTGACAATAAGTGAGTGCTCACACACACACACACACACACACACACACACACACACTCACGAACACCCGAGCACTGTATCGTGAAGCGGGGCTATCTGACAATAAGTGAGTGCTCACACACACACACACACACACACACACACGCACTCACGAACACCCAAGCGCTGTATCGTGAAGCGGGGCTATCTGACAATAACAGGCAGCACTCACAGTGGCCGGCGGGCACTGGATGACACGTCGGGTGGAGTAAGTGAAACAGATATCTAACCGTCATCCCCAAATGACCAATTTACGCGGGCCTCGGAGAGCGCGCAACAGAACGTGTGGGCACGCTGCTGGGAAATGTCCCACCTCGTATCAGAAACCCGCTTGACAAATTGGACCCAGCGTATGTGGGAGGGGTGGGGGGGCTCGCCCTAACAGTCAGTTTAGTGGGAATGGCGTTTGCCTGCCAGTGGAAAGCAGCTGTATGCTGATGCCAAAAAACGCCTCGTCCTATTAGGTCCAACATGCAGCCACGGCAACAACAGGAAAAACGTCATGTCAGCGCTAAATTGTTGCATTTGTGTACACCATGGGGAGGTCAACAGCCAGGTGCAAGTGTGAAAGAGACTCAGTATATGAGTCTCATGAGTATCTACCCTTGCCCAGATACACACACACACACACACACACACACACACATACACACACACACACACACACACACACACACAAACACTTTATTTCAACAGGACTCTAAATTATTCCTTTGGCTTAACCCTCGTGTTGTCATAAGGGTAAAAAATTATCCGCCATTATGTTTAACAGCCGAGAAAACTCCCTAAATAAATTTTTTTTTCAACTTGAAATTTGCTGACAAAGTTTGTGATGAGTGACAGGTCGTTTCTTCATGCAAAATAGAATTCAGTTCATTAAAATTCTGCTTTATTTTAGGGGTTTAGTGAAGGTGGGTAATTTTTTTTTACCCTTAGGACAAGGGGAGTATACAGAATGTTATACTACACGAGGGTTAAACGTCCAGTAAGATGTTCCGTGTCCAGGCACTTAAACACTAATACAGTCGATACGAGTTCAGACCAGGATTAACCGTCCTGGATAAGAGAGAGCTGTCCACCCGAGCTGATTTAACACTGAACATCGACCACGGTGTTGTCTTCGGCACGGCGAGCCAAGCACAGCTGCCAGTCAGTGGTAAGCCTAGCAGAGAATGCCAGCGGACAGGTACATGTATATCCGCTGCAGAAGTTGATGGTGGGTAACTGGGGCTTCAATAGGAGTGTTGACAGGGGGCCACTGCCCTTCAGCTCACCCCTCTCATACAGTCAGGCAGGCAGAGTGAGTCTTATACTGCGGAGGCCTGCTCCCCACCAACCGCAGGCTTCCTTCCAAGACCTCGGACAAGGATTTTGTACTTCCCTACCTCCCTGTGAACCTTGTTGTTTTTCTGTGATTTACTTTTTTGTGTATCAGTATTTTTAGTTTGGCTAGGTAAGCAGTGTTTGGCTAGTTAAGGGATTTGGTCATACTTTTGCGTTTTGTTTGTTTGTTTGTTTGTTTAAATTATTATTATTATTTTTTTAATCAAATTGGCCCCGGTCCTTATCTTTGTTGTACTGGTAGTAGTTGAAATTGTACTTCCCTCTAGGGTCTTTGAGCGCACTTGTCCCTGGTTATGGGTATGCACTTTATTGTACGTCGCTCTGGATAAGAGCGTCTGCCACATGCCATTAATGTAATGTAATGTAATGCAAGGTCAGTTAGAACAATGTTTCCACATTGCAGAGGTTTTGGAGGCCGGTCGGTGTCCTAACAAAACCTTTCCGAGTCCTTAAATCCTAAAGGGTTTTAAGAAACTAATAATGTATTTATTTAGTATTTGTTCGATTTTCCTTTTCAAATAGCCCTGAGTCATAGTCAAACATTGTTACCATTCACTGGGACTCATTTTCTACCACATACATCTTTCAAATGTCCCCTTAATCGGATAATATCAACAATCAGCTCCTGCCTCACACTGTCTCGCTTGTCAGTAATTACACACACTGTTTAACCATAACAAACTGTGGCAACAACCGAAAGTCCTTATTAACACCACATAGCAACTTCATAAATACCAGCAAAGCATCTGTGAAACAGGCAATCTACCTGACACAGCCTGGCATACGGTGGTTCTCTCCACTTCACACCCATTATACCGTGGTTAATTGTACCGAGACATCCTTTTTCAGTAAATTATGATAATGTCAGCATGATAATCAGAGATGGAAACAGGCAATTCCACTGTTTGCACTGTTCCAAAAACACCCAGGCTGTGTCACACATGGGGGGGGGGATATCAGAATTGGGGCACTTCCAGCTGCAGTATAAATGTAGCCTGAGAGAGGAGAAATACCTGGGTTTAACCAAAATGTGGTTTAACCAAAATGTGGTTTAACAACACGGCTTACAAATATATGCAGGTGTTACTTAATCATCAATTCAAATTAATTTGGTAAGAATTTACTTCAAGTTGAGAGAAATCCAGAACCAACCATTTATTTATCCGTAGATGGGCACCTGTTTAGGGCTATTAAATTTTAAAAAGTAAAATAAATAATGTATTTCGTGCATGCTGACATTTCAGGGGGAAAAAATATTAATTGGCTGCTTGTATGGCCTAACTCCCAAGACTCTGCCTCTGGTTGGAGGAAACCACAGAGGCTGTGGTGGCATCCATTCCCCAGATTAAAGGCGTTTGTTCAGAGCCTGACCTCCTTCGGTTCTGGAGGCTACAGCTCCCAGCATGGTCTCATTACACCCTGCGAGCCATAAACAGATCGATGGCTTCGGCCCAGGCAGAAATAACCCAGAAAAGGTGGTGGAGTGCAAACGCTTGTGTGCGTTAGTGGGGGCCATGCTAACATTTGTGTGTGCTAGCGTGGGCTATGCTAATGATTGTGTGTGCTAGCATGGGCCATGCTAACATTTGTGTATGCTAGCATGGGCCATGCTAACACTTGTGTATGCTAGCATGGGCCATGCTAATGCTTGTGTGTGCTAGCGGGGGCCATGTTAACCCTTGTGTGCCAGCGTGGGCCATGATCGTATGGGCTAGCACACACACACACACGTACATGCACACGTGAAACACGCAAACACACACACACACACACAGCTAAGGCTGCAGGCACCGTGCCTCCCAGTAGACTCTGAGCATCTCAGACAGAAGGACCCGGGAACAGGATGTGCTATCGTCTGGAGAACACCTGCCCGTCATCCAACACGGAGTGAAGACTCCTCTATTCAGATTCCACCGAGGCTCCCCCCCACCCCATTCACCCCCGTTCTCTTCTTCTTTTTCGCCTCGGAGTTTCTTTTGAACGATGTTATGAACGTATCTGCCTTAGAATCATCTGTCTAATTGTGCCTTCCTTTGACACGACGCGGTTTGTTTGTTTCTTAGGTGCATACACTTTGTTATAAACGTGCCTTCGTGGTGACATGGCTTCTTCTGTATTCCAGAGAGTTACGGCGATGTTGACTGCTGTTAATAGCCCCGGGTCTAAAGAATGACTGGAGTGTAAACACGTATGATTCAAAACACATCGTCGACCTCTGCGCTTACTCTCTTCTTGCTTTCCTCAGGTTTGTCTGGAGGGAAACAGAGGGCTCTGCCAATTTCCATGAACACACAGAGACAGGATGTGGAAATGAAGGCCTGTCAATCAATTTAAACCCCACCGCGACTGTCCCAGCTCCCACATTTATCCCTTACCAAATCCTGAGATCGCACTCCAAACACGCACGCACACCCACGCACACCCTACTTTACCTAAACGCCCCCACACAGCCGATCAGACAGTGCCGTTCTCGTGGGGGTCCATCGGATGGCGCTGCTCCACAGGGGTGATCGGGGGGGCGGGGGGGGGGCGGCTCCTAAAAATAGCCTCGCCGTGACAACGGCTCGCCCCGTCCGTGGAGTCTGGAGAGCGCCCGGGACGTGAGGTGGAGGGAGGTTGATGAGTTTGACTGCGAGGGGTTCAGAGAAAAACACCTCGCCTTGCGCTTCCTCCCACCCCCTGTGACACCCCCACCGCCACTGCCAGATTGGACAGCCATCACAGGACTGAGGAGGCAAAGCAGGTCAAACTCCGCAGTTCATTTCAGACCTAAAAGAGCTGCCCAGTCACTCTTGAAATAATATAATATAGAGCAAAAAAACCATTAGTTGTATTATAGAGATGATAAAACACGACTAGTAGTAACATTACTTTTCAGAGGAGGGGGGTTAGTGTTGTATCTGACAGCCGCAGAGCGAGTGTAATTTGGTGTTTCTTGCACTTGCCAAAGCCGGGTTACGGCGTTGTGTGTTTTCCTCTTTCATCTTCACAGGCTGCGCTGCACTGGACCGGTCGCGTCAGGTTTTGTGTCTGTTCTCATTCCAGAGCACCCCGCCGCCCCCGCCCGCCCGCCACCCCCGCCCGCCCGCCGCCCCCGCCCGCCCGCCCGCCCCCCCTTCTTCCTCAGGGCAAGCCGAGGCCGATGACGGAGGCAGAATCAATGTCACTTCGCGCTCCGTGACACAGAAGCAGAACAGCCAGGTACACGACCGAGCGCGAGAGGGACCGCAAACTCCCCGACGCGGGACTCTGCAGCCTGAGAAAGAGCCGTCTTCCGTGCCTCAATTCCGTCTCGTATGGTTCCCCCATGCCCCGAACTGGGCGAGGGGGACACAGCGTGACCCTCCATGTCAGCGTGACGGGCGTTTCTCATTCCCCCCCCCCCCGAAAGCGTCCAGTCAGCATTCAGCAAGGCCTCTCAAACGGCTCCTTCCAGCCGCTCGTGGGGGGGGGGGGGGGGGGCACTGAGGGCGAGAAAAGGGCGGGAACACGTCGGGAACATGAGGGGCTTGACTGAGCGCGTGCGGGGTGGCGGGGAGCCAATCGGCAGCGAGTCCCGGGGGACGCGGCGGTGAAAGCGAGCGCTCTGTCGCCGCGGCGACGCGCGGGAGCCGCGCCAAGGTTCCGCAACCAGCCCGGGCCCCGGGAGCGCCATGAACACAGCGTGAGGCTCGGCGAGGATCCCTAACGGGGACGCCCGATTCATCCGCTTCTATTTCTCTCAATTCATTCAGCTGCGCTGATCGGGGGAGGGAGGGACAAGACGAGCAGGCCGCATGCCGACAAAGACTTTCATTTTTTTTTGTGGAATATACGGTGTTTTTTTTTTTCTTTCTTCTCTCTTTTGTTATTTAAATTGTAGGCCATTGTTATCTGTCTCTGCCTTTAAAAAAAAATTATTATTATCTTGGTGTTTTTTCTCTCTGCAGGGAAAACCAGAAAAATACAACAGGACAGAGTTTAGGAAACAGACAGACCGGGTGAAGAGAGAGGAGAGATTTCCTCACAGCATATTAAAAGCTTGGAAGGAGCATTGTAAGTCTGGAGACAGGCTCATCCTCAGCCTCGCCCAAGGGCAAAACAGAATGCAGGTAATCAAACCTGCCTTCCCCCCCGCATACACACACACACACACACACACACATACACCACAACAAGCCTGTTTGGGCCTTTAGTGCAACATCTCCTGAAGCCACTGCAGATCTTAAGCCATGTTCAGGTCAAACCCAGAGCTGCCAAGACCAGGCTGGCAAGTTTTCAGAAAAATTTTAATGACACTCGGAAAAAAACAACACAGCCCACATCGAACAAAAATGTTTAACCATTCAGTTGATATTGAATCTTGGAGATCACACAAAACTGTGTGAGGATGTTCTAAAACGCCGAAATCCAGTCCGAACTACATTTCCTCTGATTGATTGATTACTGTTTGATTTGAACTAAGACCTAGGAGAGGAAAATGAGCGAGAAAAGACAACTCTGTTAGGTGTCCTGAAGGTTGGAGGAAGCAGAGGTCACGGCTTATGCTGCCATGTTGCTAGGGTGCTCCACGGTAACGGTCACCACAGAACTCCAGCAGTTGCAAAACAATGCCGTGTTTTTGTTTTCAATTTTGTTTTGGAGACGGCTGTGGCTATAATCACGCTGTGACATCAGGGGGTTATTTCACAACGCAGGACTGTACTGGCTTAGCTGGATGAGTGCACTGGGTAAAGCCAGGAGCAGCTCCTTTGTTCCACAGTTAGGAGGGTTCCTGTTGGCCCTGCGAAGACAGTGCTGGTTTTCTGTTCAGTCGAGAACGACAACAAAGTCACCTTCTGCCACCTAAAAATCACTTCAGCATGAAGCCCTCTTCTCATCAAACTACTGCTGCTACACCAAATGACGAACAACAGGACCAAGAGCCTATCCATTTTGCCCAATGGGAAGTGCCATGTATAGTACAGGACCGGGTTTTATTTAGTCACACTTGGTTTTGTTTTATATTTGCTATTGCTACTTAGACTCAGTGTGCAATTTATTCAGTAAACCTGTACACCTGCTTGTTAATGCAAATATTTATTCAGCCAATCAGCTGGCAGCGACTAAATCCATAAAAGCATGCAGACTTGGTCAAGAGGTTCAGCTGTTGTTTCAGACCAAATGTCAGAATGGGGGATAAATGTCATCAAAGTGACTTTGACTGTGGAATGATTGTTGGTGCCACCAGACAGAATGGTCTGAGTATCTCAGAAATCTCCAGTCTCTAGAAATGGTGTGGAAAAAAAACAAAAAACATCCAATGAGCAGCCGTTGTTAATGACAGAGGTCAGGGGAGGAGGGCCAGACTGGTCAAAACTGACAGGAAGTGACAGTAATGCAATAACCACACATTACAACAGTGGTATGCAGAAGAGCACCTCTGAACACACAGTGTGTAAAACCTCTAAGTGAATAGGCTACAGCAGCAAAAGTACTGCATGTATGATGTTTGACATGCATGTTTGTTTTCACTTTCACATTCAAAAAGTCAATCAATCAATCAATCAATCGCGGCTTTGATTCATGAGCTGCATTACACTGACCGAACCCTGAAGGGGAGGAAAACAATCCTGCTTTTAAAACTTAGTCAAAGTTGAAAGTCAAATGATGATTGAAGCCCTGCCTTTGCTTTATTCCCTGCGGGACGCGGGGACTATGATTCGCTGCGTGAGCAGATTACAGACGACGCCTGGAGCGATGAAGATTGACTGATCGGCTGATTGCAAATGGCCGCCCACTGGGGGCTCAGAGCGGGGGGGGGGGGGGGGCAGCCGGCGGAACGGCGTCTGCGATCAGATTCTCTTTGAAGTCGTGCGAGACGTCTGCGGATAGCGGCACTTCCCGGTATCGACGGAATCGCCCGGAAGCCGGAGGCCGGGCGCGGAGGCGCCGTCACCGGCTCGTTTTCCCGCCCGTTATCTCTGAAAACGCCTTCCGCCCCGGGGCGCGATCGCTCGTAATCTCCGCCGCTCGCTCAAGGCCGAGAGAGCCGTCACTTCTCACAGACAAACGGCGGAACGACATGTCCGTGTTTACGCCACCCCGCCTCCTCCTCCTGGATAAGGTCACGGCGAGCCGAGCATCGCGTTTCGACGCTGTGAATTCCCGATAAAACCTCGACTGGCTCGCCACGCGCAGACAGTGATGGACAGAGAATGCACAAACAACTGCGGGCCTGTCAGACACATTTACAGAGCCGGGCTTCTGCTTCATGGGAGCGTGTTTACAGGGAACGGCACTGCGTGCGGGCGGAAACAGACAGACAGACCGAGGAGTGCACCGAGGCGGGGGGAGATCACAGACAGAGGTTAAACGGTGCCTAATTGCATCTGTGTGAGAGGGGGGGGGGTAAAACAGCAGTGATGAAGGACAGAAAGCTAGCTTCCCGGAGACAGGCGATCCGTGACGGGATGCAGTCTGCAGCCGTGGAAATATTCCCATTATGCAAGCGGGACACGGTGCGGAAAAAGTCCCGGCCTAGGGTTGCTTGACGTCCACTTTTTCCAACCGGAGTGTCCAGCTTTCAAATTCTATGTACAGGTCTAGCTCGTGGTCATGACTGCACAATGTAGCCGGTACTTATTTATTTATTGACCAGGGACAGTGCATATTAATCTACGTTTTCAGTTTCCACATCAATGTAAATGCGCCAGAGTTAGCTCATGAGCACATCTTCATCTGTAGTCCCTAACCTGCATGTTGTTGGACTGTGGGAGGAAATCAGAGTACCTGGAGGAAACCCACGCAGACACGGGGAGGACATGCGAACATCCACACAGAGAGGCCCGGGCGGGGCTCAAACCCAGGACCTTCTTGCTGTGAGGCGACAGTGCTACCCGGTGCACCACCGTGCCGTCCGCTCTGTGTAATTGATGGAAGTAATTTGGTGGCAGTTTGCAGTGAATCTGTGTGCGCTGGGCCGGCGGTTCCGAGGGGACCGTCGGTCTGACGCGGGTCCAGACGGCTCCCCGCCTGGTTTCCAGCTGTGCGCGTCGTCTGGCTCTGATTCATTCTAAATCTGGAAACCGTGGTCCCAAAAGTCTAGACCTGTCCCGAGCTGGGCCATTTTGGTAGACGTGTGATTTGAGGTGGAATGACGGACACATTATCTGACAGGCTGGGACACTGAGGGAACGAAGGGAGACGTTTTTTTCACCGCTGGGGTTGCTGCCGCTCTCAGTTCCGTCGTGTTGGGCGAAGCGGCGCGGCTGTAGAGGGGGTAGAGTTTAGTCTGGCAGAAACACTGTTTCTTCCGCTGGCGTACGAGTCGGGGCAGAGGTGTCAAAGTGAACAGCTCAGTCACGGATGACCGGTTGGCCCGGCGACACCGTCTCCAGAGCGTCCGCAGAGAGCAGCCACTTCAGCCACTCTCCGGGCCGCGCCCACGTAACCACAGAAACGCTGGCGGTCCCGGCAAGAGAGGCACCTGAGGGCGGACACCGCGAGGCTGGTATGGAACGTGGCAGTCGGTTTCGGTGAAAGAGACGCACATTCGTGGATAGCGAGACACGTTGGGGCGACGTGGCTCAGGCAGTAAGAGCGGTCGTCTGGCAGTCGGAGGGTTGCCGGTTCGATCCCCCGCCGGGGCTGTGTCGAAGTGTCCCTGAGCAAGACACCT
>NC_083763.1:72167181-72204681 GCF_963514075.1 Conger conger | reverse complement strand
CTCATTCACCCATTCATACACACACTCACACACCAACGGCGATTGGCTGCCATGCAAGGCGCCGACCAGCTCGTCAGGAGCATTTAGGGGTTAGGCGTCTTGCTCAGGGACACTTCGACCCACCCAGGGCAGGATCAAACCGGCAACCCTCCGACTGCCAGACGACTGCTCTTACTGCCTGAGCCAATGAGACGACTGCTCTTACTGCCTGAGCCAATGAGACGACTGCTCTTACTGCCTGAGCTGATGTCACCCGAGGCATCTGTGTATGTAACTCCTCCCACTCTTCCTGGAAGAGGCACCTCATCCCCACCCCATCTTCTAGACTCCAAAGACCTGAAACACGCCTGTCTCCCTCTCCTCAGCCAGTAACAGCCAGAACCCAGGGAGGGAGCGAGGGAGAGAGGGAGAGAGGGAGAGAGGGAGGGAGAGAGGGAGAGAGGGAGGCAGGGAGAGAGAGAGTGAGTGAGCGAGGGAGAGAGGGAGAGAGAGAGGGAGAGGGGGGGTTGAGAGGGAGGGAGGGAGGGGAGAGGCACTGCTGAAGCGCCTGTTTCTCAGAAAGGTGGAATTACCTCTGCAAGGAGCCGGAGAACAAAACGCTACAACAAGAGCGCGCAACAGCTGCCGCAGAGGACAGCTCGGGAGAGGAAACTTTCTCCATCTTAATCAGCGGGGGGCCGGAACATTCCGGTCACGTCCGCACCGCCTGGCGTGACTCACTCAACGTCTCCTCCACATCGGCCCGATTCTGAGAAACATTCAGCGGCTCCGTCCTTTCACCTGGCCCGGTGTTTACAGCTTGCAGGAAGCGCTTGTGCTATATCTAAGGGTTCACCCTTTTCCAGAAAATGAAAATCCTTTAATATATTCGGCACATTTCTTTTGAAATATAATTATTGCATTTTTTTTACATATATATATATAGCACTATAGAGATTTGCAAAGTATTTCAATATTTTCTCATAAATAGATTGCAAATATCTCTAGTGTTATATACACACAGAGAGAGCTTTATTAGGTATTTATTAGATTTATACAGTACATTCATTGAACGGAAGTTCTTATCCATAGTACAATATATACGTACAATATACAAACACGGTGCATTCACCTGGTCAAGATGAATATTTGTCCTAGTCCTAGACCTAGAAAAACAGTTCTAGACCAGCAAGTGAAGATGCAACATCTGCACAGCACAAGTGCAATTTACCTGTGCATACACTCTCAGAGAAATTAGTTATTTGGCTTGTCTCCGTAGGGGAACCCTCTCGTCTGAGTCTTCAGTCTGTGTCAGAAAATATCCCACAATTCCTGTGACCACTGGTCCCTCAGCACAGTAGGGGCATGCCTGAAATGTCTTTCCTCGGAAAGTAAAAAAACGAGGGTACGGAAAAAGAACGGTCTACCTCTGCATGACAGGTACGCATAGTATTCCCCAAATAAAGACGCCGTCTCCTAGTTTTGGGGTCGCCCCGCTTCACGATGACAAATAGACTTGACCCAGATTTTTCGTTCCTGGGTCACTTAAAATGCAGGAGGGGGAAAAACAGCTTTGAAGCCTTACAGCCGTAAAAGAACATGGCCGCCCTACCCCTCTCGCTCAACTGAGCAGCTGCACGATACAGGTTTTATTTTTATGAATATATATGGGCTCTATGGATATGAGTATTGATGGAAGGGGGGGGGGGGTAATTTGCCCATCCTCCCATCCTCCTATCCCACTGAAAGAAAAAAATTATCCTTTCATCTTCCATGAAATGCAGATACATCACTGAGCAGCTACATGCAGTCGGAGCCCGGTTACAGTGGGCAGTGTGAGTGATGCTTACGTAACTGCTGTGTTCACGGTGCACAGTTTAGCGAAGGGCCGCTGTTCTCTGCTGATAGGTGTCAGGCTTCATAACTTACGCTGAGACACACACACACGGGGAAGCAAAATGAATTTAAAATAATAATAAAGCGAGATGAATTTGCTGCTGCAGAGGAAAGTCCGCTCGACAGTCACACGCAGAGCTGTGTGCTCACAGACTAGCACTGGAGAAAGTCCGCTCGATGTCACACAGCGGGCCGTGTTCTCGCAGACAGAATTTCAGCGTGGCTGGACAGAAGGCAACCCCGTTTGGAAGGATTCACTAACCGCCATTAAACTGCCATTTCAGATTCTTCATGAATTCCTCTCAAACTGGAGCTTTTCTCAGTCCTCCGCACTTCCCGTAAAAGATAAGAGGAGACTAGGTGAGAACATCTAGGGGGCTGGGGGGGCGTCACGTTTAATTAGTAACCAAGAAGCTGTTGCAGAGAATATTAGCGCAGCGAGGCAACGGAGTCTCCGGCAGACTACCGCACCATCAAAGCGAAATGTCAAACCGGTGTCAAACTGTGTGGCGGAGGCCTTAAAAGCTTAATTGCAGCGGGATCCGGGGCATTGCCGGGGAAGGGATTTCTTACAGGAGATCAGAGGAAGCGGGGAAGAAGCGAGTGAGCAGAAAGGCCTCGGCGGAGGAGTGTGTGGAAGAGTGAAGTAGAGCAGGAGGGGGGAGGGTGCAAAACAGAGCGATGCTGGAGAGAAAGACGAGGCAGCCCGCAGCCACAGGGGCTCCTTGAGTCTGTCGAATTAAAATGGCGTACGGGGCCTCCCTAGCTCTGGAGGGTCGAGCGGTTGTCCGGCAGTCGGAGAGTCCGTTCTGCCAAACAGCCCGGGTTTGATCCTGGACGTCCTGGGTGTGTCTGTGTGTCCCTGAGCAAAACACTCAGCCCCCGATCTCTCCCAACGAGCTGATTGGTACCTTACATGGCAGCCTTTCACTGAGTGTGTGAGTGTGTGAGCGTGAGCGTGTGTGTGTGTGTGTGTGTGTGTGAATTGAGTGTGTGAGCGTGAGCGTGTGTGTGTGTGTGTGTGTGTGTGAATTGGTGGTGGTATTAATTGTAAAGCTATAAATAAAAACCTTAAAAAATGAAATATAAAACGCTGTATAAATGCAGTCCATTTCCCATTGAGCAAACGTGCAGAGCCTGGTTACTTCCTTCTAGCGAGCTAGTCATCAGCGCAGGTCTCAGTACACTAGCATTTTTGAAGTCCGCACCGCGATTGGCTGGCAGGCAGCTGTGGTGAGGCGGTTGAGATGGATAGGACAGCGTCGGCTGCTGAACGAACAGGAAGCAGTTGGTGAATTGTCCCGCCATTACAGAACCGCTGTAGCACCAATTTACAAACTGCTGACAGTCCAACAGCTGGCATCGACAGTGGCACAGAAAGTGCGAGCTTGCACAGTAGCATTTGGGGCCTCAGAAAACAGAGCGATGTTTTGGCCCTAGAAATGATAAGGCATTCATGGGCTCGGCCAAAATATCCATTTCAGTTGATTTTGTACTTTTTCCAACACAAAGCTTCCAGTGCAAAATTGCTACTGTGGGAGTGAATTTGGTTTGTATTTTACTGTAATTAACAGTCGCTTAAGCTGGGAAAGCTTTTAGTCGCAGCACCATAATCTGGGTTCAGATATGTGCACAGAACCTGTTGCTTATGCATTTAGTCATTTCTTGTATATTTATTGACTCCATAGTAGTGTGCGTAAATGACACACTATGTAAATACATGCCATTGACCCGGATGACTGCTGTATTCAAATATTTGACGATTAATATATTTGATTAGTCCTACATGGCGAGGAAAATGAGACTGAATTTGACTGATGAGTGTAGCGGGACCTCAGAACCGCCGTGACTATGGAACAGGTTTGTTACGCGCGGAATGCCGGGCTCGCTTTGGCTACGCACTTTGAAAAAGCTGTCAAAAGAACAACGGGCTCATTCGGTATTCTGCGGAGAAACAATAACAGAAAACAGCTTCACGCGGCAACCGGGGGGAAAACAGGCGGGGCCAATAAAACCGGCGAGAAGCAGCCCGTCGAAGCTAATCCCGTCAGGAGTCCGGCGAGGAGGAAAATTGAAATGGCGAGTTGATGCGTTTGTAACGACGCCACGGACAATGAGCCGTGGCTCGCGGTTTAACGCGCTCGCCCCCCTTTCGCCAGAGTGCCTGTGCTGTCCTGGAACAACACAGGCCGTGTGGGAGGAGGGGAGGACGAGAGCGTTCCTCCGACAGCTTGTCAGAGTCGGTGACTGCGGGCCTGGCTAATTTACAGGCCCGGCTCACGAGAAAGGTCATACAGGAAATATGTCTGACTGTTAAACGAGTCTGGGCATACCGAAGGGAGGATGATGTGCGGGTGTGTGTGTGTGTGTGTTTGTGTGTGAGTGTGTGTGTGTGTGTGTGTGAGTGTGTGTGTGTGAGTTTGTGTGTGTGTGTGTGTGTGTGTGTGAGTGTGTGTGTGTGAGTGTGTGTGTGTGTGTGTGTGTTTGTGTGTGAGTGTGTGTGTGTGTGTGTGTGTGTGTGTGTGTGAGTGTGTGTGTGTGAGTGTGTGTGTGTGTGTGTGTGTGTGTGTGTGTGTTTGTGTGTGAGTGTGTGTGTGTGTGTGTGTGTGTGTGTGTGTGTGTGTGTGTGTGTGAGTGTGTGTGTGTGAGTGTGTGTGAGTGTGCGTGTGTGTGTGAGTGTGTGTTTGTGCGTGCGTGTGAGTGTGTGTGTGTGTGTGTGTGTGGGTGTGGGTGTGTGTGAGTGTGTGTGTGTGTGTGTGTGCGTGTGTGCGTGTGTGTGTGTGTGAGTGTGTGTGTGTGTGTTTGTGTGTGAGTGTGTGCATGCATATCTGTGCGTGTACACTCAGTGAGCACTTTTTGGGTATTTGTTACACTTATTTCTTCTGCTGCTGTAGCCTATCCAATTAGAGGTTTGGGCACATTATGTGTTCAGAGATGCTCTTCTGCTTACCACTGTTCTAATGTGTGGTTATGTGTATTACTGTCACCTGTCTGCCAGCTTTGACCAGTCTGGCCATTCTCCTCTGACCTCTCTCATTAACAATGCAATTGAACTGCTGCTCACTGGATGTTTTTTGTTTTTCGCACCAAACTCTAGAGACCGTCGTGCCTGAAACTCCCAGGAGATCAGCAGTTTCACAAACCACCTTGTCTGGCACCAACAATCATTCTACGGTCAAAGTCACTCATATCACATTTCTTCCCCAGTTCTGAAAAACAGCTGAACCTCTTGACCATGTCTGCGTGCTTGTATGCATTTAGTTGCATGATTGGCTGATGAAATATTTGCCTTAACAAGCTGGTGTACAGGTTTACCTAATAAAGTGCTCACAGAGTGTATGTGTGTGTCACTGCGTGTATTGCAGGTGTACAGTATGTGTATGAGTATGTATGTGTATGTCTACATGGTGTGCCTGTATGCGTCTGTGTGTGTGATCAACATTTATGTGGATCCATGCATGCCCATGTCTTATAGGCAGAAGCGGGGGGACTGCAATGCATTCTGGGAGTGAGGCAATCCAAGGACATAGCCAACAGCTGTTCAGGAGCTGATGTCAGCCAGGTGAGGGTGGCTAATTTCATTACCCATATACAGAATGCCCATATACAGAATGCCCCTGTATAAAGGCAAAGGTACAGAACATCCAGGGGCCTCTTTAAAATGGCGGTTAAACTCTTAAAAACAGTCATGTCTCCAGCTTCAGTCAAATCAGGCATTTCATTCAAATTCAATTCATGATTGAATTTTAATTCCTGCTCTGAATTGACTAAATTGAAATGGAAATAATAAAAAATTGTCATCAGTTAGCGTGTAGCACTTAGAATTGGCATTTCCTTTCAGGCCTTCCATCTTCCAAGGAAATCCATCTTCAATTGGACCTTGACCTGGATGGCATCCTCTTTGACCTGGCAGTGATTGCGTTGCGTAACGCACAGCATTTACTGTTTGTCTCTTTGTTCTTAAGTCTACTCACCACTACAAAGCATAGAAGGGAAACAATGTTCAGATCAAGACACAAAGAATAGTCCTGATCTGATCCAAAACATATATTGCTGTGAATCACAAACGCACATAGGATGACCACGGGTAGTTAGATTGTGATAACCACATTACATTACATGTCATTTGGCTGAAGCTTTTATCCCCTGGAGCAATACAGGGTTAAGGGCCTTGCTCAAGGGCCCAACGGCTGTGCGGATCTAATTGCAGCTACACCGGGGATCGAACCACCGACCTTGCGGGTCCCAGTCATGTTCCTTAACCACTAATGAAATGTTTTAAAATATATTATTTACACACTACCCCGAAAGAAAGGGCGTGGTGCCGATTGGGCAAGCTCAGTTTTGGTCGTTGAGGTCAGCTGAGGTTATCAAGAGAGGAAGACTGGAAGGTGATCCTTTTCTGTGATTTTTCTCATTTCATGGCATTTCAAACTCACAGGTATTTCTCCTACCACGATGAATCTTTGATGACTATTCAGCCGAGTCCCAAGACCACAGTCTCTTCATATTAAAATAGGTTTCCGAGCAGCCGGATGAAGATCGTTCCGGAAACGCAGTCCTCCGATTTCACCTCAGAGGAGCTATTTTCCCCCCCAACTCTGAATAATTAATTTTTAACATTCCCTTTATAGTTCCTACCCAAAACCTACATACATTTCAGAGATCACCAAATTTGTGAGAGCAGCATCGATAAGATGACTAATTTAAATCTGTTGACTCGCAATTAAAGCCAGCGTACCATAGCGTTTAGATTGAATGCCTACGTGTTGGTGTGACTTTTTATTATCCCGGTGAACTTAGATTGCACCGTGTATAAATTAGATTTCCAAGTTTGCAATGTCGTGGGGGTTATAACTGTACTATTGCCTTAATGCCTCCTGCACGCATAATTCACTCTATTCCTCTCAATATCGGGGCAGCCTGTAGCGTAGCGGCTGAGGTAAATGACTGGGACACGCAAGGTCGGTGGTTCTAATCCCGGTGTAGCCACGATAAGATCGGCACAGCCATTGGGCCCTTGAGCAAGGCCCTTAACCCTGCATTGCTCCAGGGGAGGATTGTCTCCTGCTTAGTCTAATCAACTGTACGTCACTCTGGATAAGAGTGCCATTAATGTAATGTAATGTATATCATATTTCAGCCCCATGTTCCTGCCCGTCGATGCGGTGTCTGAGTGAGCAGATCTGGGGTCTTCTGTGGGCCGACTATGGCCTGGCATGTGTCCTGTCCAACACCACAACCTTCATGGTATTGTAGTTTTTGTATGTCTTCATAATAAATGTGTTTGTATCATGCTTGATTTGGGCATTTGGAACCACGTTGTTGCATCCAATCTGTTGTTCCCCATGTTATTGTAATGTGGGTTGATTTTGGGACATAACTACTTCGTGATCACTTTATTGGGTAGACCTTGTTAATTACAGCTTGTTAATGCAAATATTTAATGAGCCAATCATTTTGCAGTAACTAGATGTCAGAATGACCGTGGAATGAATGCTGGTGCCAGACTGGGTGGTTTGAGTATCGCAGAAACTGCTGATCTCCTGGGATTTCCATGCATAGAGTTTGCAGAGAATGGTGCGAATAACAGAAAACATCCAATGTGCAGCATTTCTGCAGGCAAAAATGCCTTGTTAATGAGAGAGGTCAGAGGAGAAGGGCCAGACTGGTCAAAGCTGACAGGAAGGTGACAGCACCACGCATTAAAACAGTGGTATGCAGAAGGGCATCTCTGAACACAACGCGCCAAACCTGTAAGTGGAAAATAAAAATTTTAAAAGTCTAATAATTACCTAATAAAGTGCTCACTGAGTGTATATAGTGTTACATCCCAAAATTGTTCTTCATTAGTCTTGTAGGTTATTAAGCATTGTATGATAAGTCGCTTCCTGCTTTCCAGGGCATTAAAACCAGCCAAAGAAATCCTTCAAATAATAAGGCTTAAGACCCAGTAGACTATGAGACTACGCCAAGAGACTACGACAAGTACATCTTTTTTTCTTTTTTTTTTACATTTATAATGAATAATTATGAGAAGCTTCAATGACACAGCGTCGTAAAGAACTATGAGGCCGCCCGCGTTATGCCTCGGTACAGTGCTATTTTAAATGACCATTGTCCTCTGAAAGACATCCTTGCCGCGGCTGATTTGAATGCAAGGGACACCGTTCTCATTAAGGACATTTCTAATTCAACTTTGCCTCCCCGGTGAGGTAAGGAGAGTTATTATGCTATGAAAAGCAATTAATTTTGTTTTGACCCGCTCCGCTTCTAAACGGTCGTATCCCCCCTCGGCTGCGCGCGCTGAGGTCCCGCTGGACCGGGAATAAAAATAAGAGCCGAAAACCAAACAAACAAACGGGAGAGAAAAACGCCCCGTCCCAGACAAGAAGTTCTCGTGCGGGCTTAGTCTAACTGGGGAGAGTGCCGTTTCTCATTGAGCCGAGCTGTCCGATCCTGTTCCGTCCGAGGTCTGTCTCTTTCCCACATTTCAGTTCCATTCCTCACCTTAAATTCTCATTTATAGTGTGCGTGTGCACGTGCGCGTGCGTGTGTGTGCCTGTGTGTGGATGTGCGTGTGTTTGTGTGTAGGATTACCACGCTCAGAAAGTCTTGACGTTATCTCTGAAATTAGCGGTTTCTCTCGGTACTTGAATGCAACTTCCTTCGAAATAATAAACGTTTTATCATCCGATACCTTTTTACAGTTGAAAATGGTTATCATACTTGTATACAATGCACATACCGCAACAGTAAATATGTCTGCAGTTTTGCCACCATCCTGAGTTGGTAATGCAATGAAGTGTAGGCCTTCCGTCATGTGAGATTAGTCTCAGGCTCCTGACTAAAGGTAATAAATAAATAAATAAATAAATAAATAAATAAATAAATAAATAAAAACAGAAAAGCATTAAGGAAACTTCATTGTGGAATTGATTGGTATTCCTGTGCATGGCTGACACTGTAAAAATTCAAATTACGTCTTCTCCCCGTACCCTAGCAACCAGGCCTCTCAAAACATGCTATTCCTGAAACTGAATGTCAGGCCCCAGCCCCTGTAAAACGCACTAATTAATGCCCTCTCTCACAACACCTGCTACATTAATAGGGTGCATTTTATTTACAGAAGATGATAGAAATTGATTTCCTCTCTCCTCAGACACCGGGAAGGAAGGAAAGAGGTTTTCTTTAAAGCTTAAAAGACGTACGCTTTTGTAACTCCTGCCTGGGTGCTCTCTCACCCTCTGAGTGACCTAGATATTAATGGCTGTTGGAAATATGGTGGCACAATATTTTCAAAAAGAATGTTGTCAAGTAAAGCACTTCTAAAAGGATGATAGCCATTATAATAGACAGACAGACAGACAGACAGACAGACAGACAGATATAGATAGATAGATAGATAGATAGATAGATAGATAGATAGATAGATAGATAGATAGATAGATAGATAGATAGATAGATAGAGCTGTAAAAACATTTTTTAAATGGTCATTTCAAAGCATTGATTACCTGGGGAATCAAAGTGGGCAGGCAATTTAAGGGGTTGTACAGCCAATCAGATTGGGGAGTTTGAGATGGGCAGCCAGTGTTTATTGGAATCTGACCAATCAGGACCACCATGATTAACATCCCTGCTCTTTCTGATTGTACAATTCACTCCTCGTTAATGACCGCAGTGAATCGGGACCTCAGTTTAATGAAATGACACCCATCATTCACGATGATTGTCGTTCAGATTAGCCAACGGCTGCTCTTCTTCCCGCGCGCTGTGTTCTCACAGGCGGCTTCTGCCAAGCGCTTTCGTCACTCGTTCATCATGATTGGCCGTTAATGTGGCCACTTTCCCTCCCACCGCCCTGCCACCGAATGCAAACCATTCGTCTCAATTTGCGAAAATGTGCAGCGAATCTACCATCGTGTTGGGCGGTGCGGTTTTACACACTCATTTACTGAGCCAAAGTACATGTACAATACTGCGTGTGTGTGCGTGTGTGTTTCTTTTTACAAAAGAAAATATCGTCACGGTACATTCTCTGTCTTTTCAAATATTTACATAGTTCTCGGAAACCTGCCGTAGCATAGGAAAGACGTTAAATATTGATATTTCTCCTGCACACCTCGCTGAGCAGTGCCACGGAGCAGAAGCTAACAAAGCAACTAGCGAGACTTTTTTTTTTTAAATAGGTAATGATTCTCTTTTTGTTGCCGTTACTGTGCATTCGTGTGCTTTCACAGCATCCGGTGACAAATCTGCACGGTAAAATACCCACAGATACGTACAGCGGGGCTGAAACGCATTATAGACTCGTACAGTGTAGAGGCCATTGCTACTGATACACAGAACACCACCTATAGTGCCCACCCCCCCAAAAAATACCCCAGAAGATTCTCTTCTGCACGGTATTTTATATAACAAATAATATTTTAAATGTCACATTATGTCTGGGTATGACGCTTTATTTTCATCATTACTTTTTAATAGTTAATACATGTTTAAACGTTATTTGTATCTCAAGATTTAAAATATATATACATATATATATATATATATATATATATATATATATATATATATATATATATATATATTCTGGAAGGTACAATTTAAAGTTATTATAGTAGAAGTAGTACGGACAAAACTCATCATCATTATCATTGTCTCCAAATAAACCATCCTGTTATTATTATTGTAATGATGATGATTATTATAGTATTCAGTCATCAGACAGTTATCATTGTTATGAAATAAAGCATCCTTCAGTATTGTGGCTTTATTGCGTCCTTATCTTGGGCCCGTTGTGGAGCAGAAGCACATTGTCCGGGAGTCTCCTGTGTGGCTCCCGTTCAAACAGAGCTGGGATCCGACAGCGCGGGACAAACTGCCTCCGTACGGCCCAGACCCCGGAGACAAAAGGCATAAATTATCACTTGCAATAGGGAGGCACTGGAACTGGCCAGCTACCGAGCATTTACCCAGTGTGTGTGTGCGTGTGTGTGTGTGTGTGTATGTGTGTGTGTGTGTGCATGTATGTGTGTGTGTGCATGTATGTGTGTGTGTGTGTGCGTGTGTGCGCACTGTGTGTACAGTGTGTGTGTGTGTGTGTGTATGTGTGTGTGTGTGTGCATGTATGTGTGTGTGTGTGTGCGTGTGTGCGCACAGTGTGTGTACAGTGTGTGTGTGTGTGTGTGTGTGTGTGTGAGAAAGGTGGCGGAACATTGATTTCTTTCACGACAGACAGCAGTGTAGCCTTAATAAGAATATATAGGTGAGGGCCTTTCAGAATGTAAATACATGAGCCGTGAGAGTAGATGGAGAGCCTTGCAGGCAGACGTATATAAATGATCGATAAAGGAATAAAAACAGACAAGCTGGAAGAGAGTGAAATTGACCCTCCCGTGTAAACCTCACACACTTGGGGCAAGGCTCCTGCTGTCAGCACTTTGTACACCACCCAGGCAATCAGAGGAAGAAGGGGATTCTGGGTAACAGCTGTTACATCACCCAGTGCTTGGCACACACGGCTGCCTAGTAGTACTACTGGTCTGTCCCAATACATACGCGGTTTAAAAAAACTGTTAACTCAGCTCTGATTGACAATTGTGTTACTTTGATCAAGTACAGGTGATACCCATTTCACTCTGAGAGATCAATTAGCAATTCACTATTCAGCTGTGCAGATAAGGGGGTGGGCTTGTTACAGTTTGGGTTTTCATACAGTGAACGGCACAATCCACAACAGGATCGATTCATTAAGCCCCTGCCTGTTCTTAGGTTTTTTTTAAATCAATTGTATTGTGCAACTCTATCAGGCAAGCATGTAATGTGGAGCCCTCCTACGAGAGCAGCAGGGGATTGTGGGTAGCAGCAAAATTGACACAAGACAAGGATTCCTGTCGACAGAATTTAACCACAGAAAAGCAAACATTGTCTATTTGGAGGAGCTTGCCAAGTTCTAGTCAAGCTATGTTTTCAGGACATTTAAACATAAGGATTTATTTATGCCTCAATTACAGTGCTGCTATAGACAGTCCATAAGCCCCCCCACCACCACCACCACCCCACCACTGGAAAAAAAAAACTTTTAAGTGCCTTTTAAAACCGTCTTTTAAAATCTGTTCTTCTGCCCTACATGGCATTACCTCTATGTGCTGTAGTAGTCATGCACTTGCATGACATTAGCCTACTTTTGGCAAACTGGATCTTTTTTTAAGGTCTATTTTAACTACCTTGTTAAAATTTTACACATTCGATTTCATTATTGTTCACATCCCATTTCCCCTCTGTCTATTGTTACTGTTCTTTCTTTTTTGTTCATTCCAAGCTCTGCTGCAGATCGTTTTGCCCTTAAATGTCTCATCAGATTCCCCAATCAGTGCTTATTCCCCTGTTCTTAAGAGGGTGTCCCAAACCCTGCTACCTTTTCCCTAACCTGCATATAACGAGCCTCACAGGTCGGGTGAAGAGGAGACGACATCATTCGTCTCATTTGTCACCCTCCCGCTCCTCAACCCCAACCCCCATTTCATTGAATATTTCATATTTTAGAGTCCGTGTCAGCACAAGTTTCCATGGTAACTGTCAACTCCCTGACGAAAGACTGCCTTACAGAGGCACATCAGAGTTCTGAATCCTCTGAGTTCTAAGCTGGTGCGGTTATAAGATGGTGCGGTTCTAAGGTGGTGCAGTTCTACGCTGGTGCAGTTCTAACATGGTGTGGTTCTAAGCTGGTGCGGTTCTAAGTAGGTGCAGTTTAAGATGGTGCAGTTTAAGATGGTGCAGTTCTAAGATGGTGCGATTCTAAGCTGGTGCATTTCTAAGCTGGTGAGGTTCTAAGCTGGTGCGGTTCTAAGGTGGTGCAGTTTAAGATGGTGCAGTTCTAAGATGGTGCGGTTCTAAGCTGGTGCATTTCTAAGCTGGTGAGGTTCTAAGCTGGTGCGGTTCTAAGATGGTGCAATTTAAGATGGTGCAGTTCTAAGATGGTCACCGTGTCAGTTTGAGTCAGAGAACACACAGGACAACATGGAGTTCAGCCAGGGCCACAGTTTTCACTTCAGAAGTTCTTTAATGTTCACTAAAACATCTGCTCGTGTCGATCCCGGACACAGAGGGCAGCTACGACAGGGACGTTACAGAGGATGCTGGGCGCTAACAGAACACAGGTGCACTGAGGTGGTGGGGGAGTGACCCCCTCACGCCACGACCTAACAGACCCAGAGAAAGCGGGTAACAGACAAGAGCTACGGCCTTTTTACACAAGATACAGGTCCCAGCGTCCGGACACTTCCGATGACGGAATCGACATCGAAATCTGGACCGGGGGGTAACATTCATTTCACCTCAGCAATTTCAGGAAACAAACTTAATTTCAATTTGTTGTAAAATATCCTTAATGTTCTACTGAAATGTTTTACCAATTTTTATTTATTTATTTCAATTCATTTCCTGAACCAACTGAATTTCTCTCCACAGACCCGGGAGGAAGAGGCCTACCTGTGCCCCAAAATTTACTGTGAGATGATTGGTTGGAAACCTTGTACACTCCCTGCATTTTAAAGGTTGCTCACACGCTGAAACCATTTGTCGAGAGGTGACCAAGCAGCTTCAAATCGAAGACTGCAGAACCGATGGCATTAAATATGGCATTAAAACGAAGTGCTCCTTGGCTCACGCAGATGATAACTGAAGAGTAGAGCAGACCCTGTTTAAGAGTGGTGTCTGGGCTGGAGCCTGGGCCGGGTGGAACTGTACATTTTTGACACAGAAGATCCTTGTTATTGCACAGCAACAAGGATTGGCAGAACGATATTTAAACATGTTTGCACTACTAAAGGTGACAAAATAGAGACAGAGATAAAGAGAGAGAGAGAAAGAGATCTCAACTGAATGAAAGCGTGTAATTTTCCAGCCGATGAATTATTATCATGGTAACCAGGGTTACGGCGGAATGTGTGTCCACTGAAACGATCCCGGGGAACATTTCATTTCACGAAGAGGAGGAGCAGCGAAAAAAGAAACCCGCAAACTGTAACCGACCCTGACAGGAAGTCCGATCCCCAGAAGTCCAATACGAGCCTGTCTCTCGGGCTGAACAAATCACTCCTATTGCCGTTTTTCCTCAAAAAAAAGATAACACCGATACATTTACGGGATACAAACACAGCCTGGACAGGAGGATCAGCACACAGGAAACTGTCAGACAAGAGCAGCGAGAGTGTGCCATCTGTGCCTTCTTCTCCAACCAGGGCCGGTGTGGGCGCCGCCTCTTATTTCAGCCCGGCGTGAAGACGCCCGGCTCTGCTAATCGAGGTCTCGAGTGGAGACTGGTTGATTAGGTGAATCTGGCGCCATAGTGGGGCTAAAACCAAAACCAGTACCCCCACCGGCCCTTCTCGGGTAAAACCGGACACCGCTGGGTGGGACACCCCTGCAGACTCACTCGTCCCAAAACTTGTCACGTGGATACAGCTTTGTTTTTGTCGTGAGGAGTCATCAGCTCCAGATTTCTGTGTCAATTCAAACACGTCCATCGACAGTGTTGACCACCTTATACAGACCAGCACTGCAATGGGGTGGTCTGCATCATTTCCCCTTGTCTTTGAATGGGAACAGTGGGGCTGCCATTAACAATTCAACATGACAGAGATTCAAAATCTAAATTTTGTGGTGTCAGATACTGCATCCTCTCTTGCCATGTCATCCCACAATTTTAGACTTTTTTATTTTATTTTTACAACTGTAAATGTGGCTTCTCCTTCAGTAAGGAAAAAATAACCAATCAGGCGTGTCATTGTGTGATCCCCCCACCCAATCAGTGTCCTGCATGTCAAGTTGTAAAAATCAGCGGTGAGAACATCTGTGACCCCTCCCCCCTCCCACCACCGCTGACTGGAAACTCACTCCTCTCCCGGATCAGCAAGAACACACAATCTGGCAATTAAAACAGTGCTTACAAACCATCGACTAAAGCTTTTCAACGGTCCCCCAGTGAGATCGTACACAGAACATCCCGGAAACGCACGGTAAAAACAGAAACGGGGAGCGTTTTCCCTTGGCCAGTCCTCCAAACGGACACAGTGTGTATTGCTAGAGACAGGGCCTCTCTCATGTCCCCCCCGCCCCCCCCCCCCCCCCCCCCCCCCCCCCGAAAGTCCCATAAACAGTATTAAACAGTATTGGGTGTACCCTGTTATCTGATAGGAATCTTTTCCACACACAGTCTACAGTAATCAATCATGCAGCAAATGCGACGCCCCATTCCGCAAGCGTCTTCCCTTTTTCACCGAGAGAAAAAACACAGTAGACCCAAATGAGTAAATTACAACAACAGCAACAACAACAACAACAATAATAACAATAATACAATCCTTTTTTTTTTTGTTTGTTTGTTTTAACATGTATAAAGTAGTCCGACCCTGTCCTGTGCACGATTAATTGCTTTCATACGGCAAAAATCATTTGGCACGAAAATAAAGACGAACGCTCGCCGTCGATTAAGCTGACGTTTTTTTTCGTCGTTTTTTTTTTTTCATAACAGCTGATCGTCAATCAAATGTTTGAGCGTCCCTGCCCCACCCCCTTCCCCTTTAAAACATTAAAAAGAGAGCACACTCTTTAAGCCAGCGTGGAGGAGTACTGCTGTGGGACAGTCATCACAACAAAAAAAAAAAACCCCACAGCTTCGTGAGGGTCATGTACTTTCTCCATTAAGAGTGCGTCAGTCTGAGGTGGCGTTTAAAACCTGTGCTTCCTTTCTGAAAATGCTGGTATTTAAGACAGAGAGTCAGAGCTTCCCTGTACGGAGACGTGAACACATACCCATGTTTTATGGTAGTACTAAAAACAGAAAAAGGTACGTGTCAGCAAACATCGACACGTTTTTTTTGTACAAATGGGATCAGAAAAAGAAAAAAAACGATCAAGAGAAGAAAGCTCAGCATCGATGGATCCCCTAAGGAACAACACTTGGCTAGGAGTTTGACTCTAAATATCGAGATACTGCAAGCACCGTTCACAAGAGAAAGCCACAGTCAGAGACTGGATTACAGCGCCACCAATGGTCGCTCGACTCTGACAGCTAGCTAAACAATGCGTTTAATCTACCGACCACAGAACACAGGCGCACCAGCAGTGGTGGATCATGGGACCCCAGCACCCATAAGGCCCTTTCTACAGGACGGGATGTGGGGGGGGGGGGGGGGGGGGGTTGTTGTGGGGGTAATACTGGGGGAGGGGTGGTTGTGTTATTGCCTGTAGTCCCCTGGCCCTCTCGGTCTCAGTCCCCCCAGTTTTGGCAAGTGAACTTCCACCGATCCTCCACACGTGTGCAAAAATCCCTTGGGTTAGGTGATTGTTGTATGCTTTGGGTTTTTTTTAAATTTATTTATTTATTTTTTTTAAATGAATGGCGACACGCCCAAGGACGGTAGGCGGGGCCGGCAGGAGGGTCGCAGGCCTGGCCGGGCAGGGCCGGGGCGGGGCCGGGGCGGGGGCGGGGGCCACACCTCCAGCTCAGCCACAGGAGATGACGGTGAAGCGCTTAGAGATGCAGGACATGTTGTGCAGGACGATGCCCAGCAGGAAGAGCAGCACGCAGGCCACCAGGATCACGGTGCAGACCCCCGACCAGGTGGAGCCCTTCCCCCCCGCCCCCCGCCTCTCCGGGCCGCCCTCGCCGTCCGGCGCCTCCAGCCCCAGCGGCTGCTGCTCGGGAACCGTCACCACGGCAACCGCCTTCTGCTGCCCCGCCGAGAGCAGCCGGCAGCCCAGGTCGCCCGGCAACAGCGCCCGGTCCTTGGCCGCGGGCAGGGGCAGCATGTAGCAGCCGTTGCTAGGCAGCCGGATGAAGACGGGCGTGTGCTCGGAGGCGTGCGGGATGGCCACCACGGTGACGATGTCGGGGTCGTCGGGCAGCTGGGACACCGACAGGCCCGGGGGCAGTTTGGTGACGCCCCGGCACCAGGGGCAGCGGATCTCCTTCTGGCTGCTACGCATCTGGCTCAGGCACACCGAGCAGCACGTGTGCCGGCAGTCCAGCAGCTTGGGCCGCCGCCGCGGGCTGTAGTAGTTGAAGCAGATCTGGCACTCCAAGATGGAGTCCTGAGACAGAGTCTCCATCTTCACCCGTTCCCAAAAAAAAGCGTTTTCCGGCTAGCTCAGCACCTCCGCCGCCACCTCCACCCCCCGCCCCTTTTCTTCTTTTGTCCCGCTTCTTATTTTATTCCCCTCTCCAGAAGTTTCTTTAATTGAGCACCTCTGTCTGCTCTGTGCAGGGCAGGAGATGTGAGAACTTCAGCCGGTCTGGTTGGTAGCAAAAAAAAAAAAAAAAAAAAAAAAGATGGATGATGATAGTTTTTAAAAAAAGAGAAGAAAGCGAGGGAATAAATCGGGTGGGAGTTCTGCCGGGACCTTGGCGGCAGAGACTTCCCCTCCCACCCCGAGCGCGGAGGTGTCCTGATGTCAGCGGCCTGTCAGGCGGTAATCCACATTACATCTTCCTTCATCTGCGAAACAAGGGAGAGGACAGCATTAATCACACGCGAGCGGGCGGGCCGGGCCCCGTCTCGTCCTGGGGGCCCCTGACGCACGCGGGCGGGGGGGGGGGGGGGGGGGGGGCGAAACGCTCAGATTTATCATCGCAAAGATTAGAGTCAGGGTTCGCCCGTCGGGAACGCACGCATCAGCGGGAATTACAAAGCCCCGGGTCCCGCCGCGGAGGGAGCTAAAACAAAGACGCCGGAGAAGATTGAGGTCAAAAGGACACCCCTGGATGTGGTGCGGAGCGACAGAGCTAGAGGCGCTGCCTTCAGTGCCCGCACGCGTTAGCATACGCGCATATTTCCCCAAATTCCCCCTGATTATTAATGCCCCGCACGGGATCCGAGGGCTACCGGGCTCATTCTGACTCACCCTCCGACTGCATGTCGAGACACGCGAGCCGAAACCTTCCTTTTATCAGCTCATTTCCTCGTCCTGTTGAGAGACACTGCTCACTCGCGCCACTGTACACTATACACTGTACACTGTACACTATGGCTCCAGTGTACAGTAGCATACAGTATACAGTAACATACACAACACAGTGTTTCAGCCACACGTTCAATGTAAAGTCGATGCTGAGAACACGGTCGAAATACAAAGTCCATCGTCTTTTCCCACAAGAAAATGTAGTCGCTTTTCACAAGCCCGCGGATAGTCAGTAGGTGAGGTCAGAGGCACTTGGTCCATATTTTTCTACGAACTAAGGATTCACCTCTGACTCATGCACGCAATTCGCTCTGTAGATTAATGCGAGTGATTCGCTCTGTAGATTATGAGAGTGATTCGCTCTGTAGATTATGAGAGTGATTCGCTCTGTAGATTATGAGAGTGATTGGCTCTGTAGAGTAATGGGTGAATTCGCTCTGTCGAGTAATGCGAGGGATTCGCTCCATAGATTCACGAGAGTGATTCGCTTCCGAACAGTCACGCAAGTGATTCACTCATGATTCACACCTTTCTGGCTGGATGCTCTCCATCAGGACGGTTATTTAAGCAGAGACGCCGCCCTGTGATGGGTTTTCCGCGCTCACCTCACCTCTCCGTCCTCGGGAAAAGAAAGTGGTGGTAATTACCGCAACGATTGAAAATCAATTATTTACCATTTACACATTGGGATAAATCATTGATCGCGATTACTGTGCTGGCGACGAACATATTCCCCATTACCGCAGCGTGATACTCGCCCAAGCGAACCAGGTTACGCGGCTGGCCCTCAGGCAGAACGGCAACGCACCGCTAACGCTACGACAACGAGACCAGCTCCTAGACCACGGGACCGCCCTGCCTTACTCACACCGTGAGGGCGGCCTGTAGCGTAGTGGTTAAGGTAAATGACTCGGACCCGCAAGGTCGGTGGTTCGAATCCCGGTGTAGCCACAATAAGATCCTCACAACCGTTGGGCCTTGAGCAAGGCCCTTAACCCTGCATTGCTCCAGGGGAGGGTTGTCTCCTGCTTAGTCTAATCAACTGTACGTCGCTCTGGATAAGAGCGTCAGCCAAATGCCAATAATGTAATGTAATGTAATGAGTGCATGAGGGTAACAGTGGGAGGAGGCGGGGGAGAAAGACACTGGACTGAAAATGTGCCTTTACAGGAAAAGAACAGGTGGAGATTTGAGTGGGAGAACGGCAAACAGTTCCGAATGAGGAGAGGAAACCCCCGTCTTCTCCTCGACGTTAACGACTCACCAGCGCTCGACTGTACTAGAACAACCCCGTGTCCGATCTCCAAGGCCTACATGCCCAGCGTGAGTCAACGTTTTGGTCCCGGAATGTTAAAGGTCTGAATCCGACATTCAAAAGAAAAATAAATAAATGCGGCTTCGCCACTCACCGCCACCGCCCCCGCCCCCGCCCCTCAAAGGAACAGATGTCGACGTGACCTTGCAAATTTTCCAACGCAGCGAATTTGAGCGAGGCTTGCCGGCAGTGCCCAGGCCCGTCGATCACCTGCCATTACGCTAAGAGCAGCAAATGAGGGAGAAAACTCCACGTGTTACCAAGAAAGAAAAAATATATATACACGAGCTCAAGGCTGTCCATTAAGGCCCGCAATAAACTGCACAATTTCGGGTTGTTAACATCACCAGCCTCCCCTATTTGTCAAGCTTTGCCTCAAGCAAAATTGGTCACTCTGCACCCCCCCCCCCACCCCCGCTCACCCCCCCATCCCCCACCCCCCAGCCAACCTTATTTACTCTACATCCTCGCTATGTGACCTACACCAACAAACACACAGTGGAGGTACGTTTTTCTTCTTCAAGGATCAAATTGTACCCAGCAAGTACAGTATGTTCTGTTTCGGTACAGATTAGTACATTTTCCAAGAAAAAAAAAAAAAAAAGTATATTGCTTAACAAATTTCTGTACCAGCGACAAGCTTCCTATACCCTGGCTATGTGACCTAGTTACCCCCCTTAAGCAGGTCTAAGTCAGTGCATGCTAAGTCACACACTGTCTATACCTTGGCTATGTGACCTAGTTACCCCCCATCAGTCCATATAAGTCAGTGCAGGCTAAGTTACACCCTTTCTATACCCAGGCTATGTGACCTAGTTACCCATCATCAGCAGGTCTAAGTCAATGCAGTCTAAGTCAATGCAGGCTAAGTCACGCTTTCCAGAGGACCAGAGACGGGCTGCCCTCAGAGAAGCCAGTCAGAAAATCAAGGGCACTGCAGAATCCCTGCATTATAAAGGGATTTACTCTCCATGGCTCAAGATTCTCCATACCTTTATTCCTTCTCTCTTTCTCCCAGCTTTTATTAAATAATACACACACACACACACACATCACATACACACACACACACACACAGTCACACACACACATACACACACAGTGACACACATACGCACATACGCACGCACACACACACACACACACACACAGTCACACACACACACACACACACACACATACACATACAGTGACACTCACACACACACACACACATACACATACACACACAGTGACACACACACACACACACACACACACATACACATACACACACAGTGACACACAGTCACACACACACACACACACACACACACATAGTCACACACAGTCACACACACACACACACACATACACATACACACACAGTGACACACACACACACACACACACACACAGTGACACACACACACACACACACACACACAGTCACACACACACAGTGATGCACACACACACACACATGCGCACACACACACACACACACACACACACACAGTCACACACACACACACACAGTCGCTCAGAGAACCGGAACACAAAGCCGCTGAATGTCGCGGGAGGTTCCGCTGAATGTGACGGGGTGTTTTGACGTCCCGCGGCGCTGTAGAGGCCCCGGCGCACAGCGTGGGGTCGGGCGCTGACGGCAGCAGCGCCATTACGTGCCGGGAGGTTCACGCGGAGCGACTGCGGGTCTCCCAGGCCGTGTTGTCTCCATACGGAGATAATTACCGGGGTGGGCAAACAGCAGGGAGACGGCTTCTGACACATTCAGCGCAGGCCTGCTCTCTCTCTTTCTCCCCTTTCCCCCCCCCTGCCTATTCTTTCCCGCAACCTTGCGGTGATATTGTGGATATACGACACCATTTTTTATTTTTTTCCCCCGTTAACGACAGAATCTTTGTCAGAGGTCGGCTCCGTCGTCGTTTCTCTCTCCTTTTTTCTTTCCGTTTTTACGAGGCGCGGTGCAAATTGCACGGCAACGTTATTCATTTGTTTACGGGGCTTGTAAACAGGCTGACTGAGCAGGACTGCTGACTGTGACCCATTTACACATCTGGGTCTGGAGCGGAGCCGCGTTGGGCCGAAAGCAGCAGGGCAGCTCTTTCACACAGGACACGCACGCCCTCCCTATCGTGTGCTCATCTGCGGGCCCGTTTCCTTCCTCCGTCCACCCTTAAGAGTTCAGAGCATTTAACGGGCGTTTAACCCAGAGCTGGGTTCAATTCGCATTTGTTCTGGATTCAAGTGCTTCTCTGCGTTTGACCACGCTTACCTGGTGTGCTGGAACAAATCAAATTATCCCAAAAGTGTAACGCAGAAAAGTATTTGAAATACTATTTGAACCCAGATCTAGTCTCACTCCTTCGCAGTGTTAGACAGGCCAGACTCGTATCTCATACCCGCGGCCCAGGAGGAACACTCATGTTAGAGCTAGTCTCAGCTACACACCGGCCTAAAAATAACCTCTCGACAAATACTGCGAGGAACAGGAGTCAGAGAAGGACAGGGAAAAAGAGAGAGGGAGAGAGAGAGAGAGTGGGAGAGGGAGAGAAGGAGATAGGGAGGGAGAGATTGAGGGAGGGAGAGAGGGAGGAGATAGAGAGAAAGAGAAGGAGGGAGAAGGAGAGAAAGGGAGAGGGAGAGAGAGAAGGAGAGAGAGGGAGAGAGAGGGAGCTAGAGAGAGGGAGAGAGAGGGAGAGAGAGAGGGGGAGAGAGAGAGAGGGAGATAGAGAGAGGGGGGAGGGAGAGGGAGAGAGAGGGAGATAGAGAGAGAGAGGGAGAGAGAAAGAGAGAAGGAGAGGGAGAGAGAGAGATAGGGAGATAGATAGGGAGAGAGCCAGCCGAAACAATCCCCATCACTCCCCCCCTCCGCCCGCCAGCCGAAACAATCCCCATCACTCCCCCCCTCCGCCCCCGCCAGCCGGCCCACCCCTGCCTCTCCCTTCCCGGGGGAGCGGGACTCACCCAACACATCCACCAGGCCTGGATAAACACCCACTGTACAATCAGCTACTCCGACTTCCAGCGACAGAGCTGGAAGTCTTACTTATTCAACAGAGCTGTGTAAACTCCATTTTCAGACGGGGAGGGGGGCCCTTCCGGGGGGGTAACAAGTTATTTCAACTCCAACAGGGAGCATATGTACTCCGGAAGAGTGGATTTAACACTGAACACTTCACCGTGTGCGGTACATCAGATGGAGAGGGCTGAGACAGACAGACGGACAGGTGGACACACGAGATGGGTTTCCATGACTGCACAGACGCCATTTTCTCACGCTGATTGTGTGGGAAGGAGAACTTAAATCTCTTCACATGGATTTTTGTTGAATTGGGCCTCTAAAGCTTTTCCCAGTCCCGAATCAAAGACCGCAGTACTGGTGTGAATTCCGTCCCAAGCACATCGGGGTGCGAACATCTTTTTTTAACTGAACTTTCCATATGAAGAGATATACTCTACTGAACCTCAGCGGGGTAATTTGTCCTCTGCATGTAACCCATCCTTGGTATTTTGGAGCGGTGGGTAGCTTTTAGGAACTTTTCGTACTTTGATTTCTGAGTGTGGTCACGCACCATCAGCAAGCGTAACTGTCTCAGTCACACACGGTCTACACCCTGGCTCGGTGACCTAGTTACCCATCATCCCACAGTGCAGCACCCAGGGACCCACTCCAGTTCTGAGGGCAGCGCCTTGGTCAAGGGCAACGGCTGGAGTATACCTAACCTGACATAGACATCTTTAACAGCGGGAGGGAACCAGAGCACCCACACAAACGCAGGGAGAACAGGCAAACTGGTACCAGTGCTAACCATCGCTACACCGCCGTGCTGCCCAGTTTAGCTTCACCTTACATGTTCCTTTTTCCCCTCCCAAGAAAATCTAACATTGAACATTTCGTGACATCGGCCAGGAATCTACCAACATGAATCCATTTCGATGGGCAACAGAAAGAGTCTGTACTTTACAAGGTCAGCGCCCAGCAGGCACTGGAAACAGCCGAACTACAAGTGGAGGAAATAAAACACGCTACAATCTGTGAATATTATCTCAAAGTCAAGAGCAAATGTTGACTCAGTCCAGGCCTTTCATCAGCACAAATCCTGGTACTACCAAGCTAATGCAAAAGCTACCAGCCCACGAGAACACGAAGCATAAAAGCACTTTGAGGTTACTCCATCAGTATATTTACCCAATCATTTCCTGGGCATAATCAGTATTGCTCTTTCAGCAGACACGGAGCAGAAAAAGAAAACTAAATACAAAAGTACATAACAAAACGACATGCATGACTGGCCTGAGAAGACCCCATTGACCTGGGAAATCTATAGTAGCACATGATTTTCTAAGCATTTTTCATGCCAGATAATTACTCCATCACTTTGGTTAAGAGTGAATCCAGGACACGAGAGAGCCGGTTCTATCCACCACACGATTTCAGCCCGAAAATCTTCCTCAAACAACATTTTCCTCACCCTTGAAAACTCCATTATGGTCTTTGAAATAATGAGGGTGGTTAAAAAAAATTGTCCTTGAAAAATGTAATAGCTGTAAGTAAAGGCTATCTGCAAAAAAAGCCACAAATTCATGCTGGATCCCAGCTTACACTGAGCAGCCTCAGTACCTGTGCAATTACGCTGTAACTACAACAACAGGATTGTTAGGGGTGTGAGATATAGGATTTGAAGGTTCCTACATAAGACCTAATACAACTGCTTCATAAGAACTACATAGCATATTCATAAGTACTACAAAAGCATTCATAAAGGCTTATGTCAATAACCAACAAGAATCGTACGTCGGTTTACTTGGTATGTCGCGGCAATGTCACTTGCTGCATAAACGTTATTAACACACAATATTAAATTACATTGGCATTTGGCAGACGCTCTTATCCAGAGTGACATACAGTTGGTTAGACTAAGCAGGAGACAATCCTCCCCAGGAGCATTACAATGTAAAATGTAATGTAATGAGCAATGCAGGGTTAAGGGCCTCGCTCAAGGGCGCAAAGGCTGTGCGGATCTTATTGTGGCTACACCGGGATTAGAACCACCGACCTTGGGTGTGCCAGTCATTTACCTTAACCGCTATGCTACAGGTCGCCCCAACAAACAAACAAACAGAGCAAAAGTCACCAAAGTTAACTATCCAAACACTGCTTACCTAGCCAACTAAAAATACCGATACACAAAGCAAGTCACAGAGACAACAATTAAGGTTCACAGGGAGGTAGGGAGGGATGGGGAGAGGTGCTGCTTGAAGAGGTGTGTCTTCAGCTTGCGCTTGAAGGTGGGGAGAGATTCTATAGTTCTGACCTCAACGGGGAGTTCGTTCCACCACCGTGGAGCCAGAACAGACAGTAGTCGTGAGCGTGAGGTGGAGGTTCTGAGAGGGGGAGGTGCACCTTATGAAAGCCAAGCATTCAGTAACATCATAAGATGCTCTTCAGAACATTGTCAGATAATGCTGGGATAAATGGATCATCAGGCTTTGCACTAATGTATGGAGTCCATGCTGGCTCAAACGCACACTCCCATTACAGCCAAAGGGGGACATACCAATACTAGGAAATTCAGGAATTCATGCACATTTTTAAAAGATTAAACTTCCCACTCAAATTATTATGCTGATAATATAATGGGTCATTAGAAAGTTTGTATTAAATTAGAAAAGAACGCAAAATAGAAGCATTTTCACACGTGCATGTACCTCTGTGTTACGCACTTCCACAGTGTACTTAGTGCATTAGTGTGTGGCCACTTAAATGTGAATGGTGAATTTTCTCCTTGTCAAGCATATTAAAATGGAGATAGAAAAGCATGTTTGCGGCTGTGTGCTCTTTACATGAGAGAGGCAGTGTGCTCCAACACACACAGATGTGAGCCTCAGATAGAGACATGTGCAGCCAAGCACCGCAGGACACATCCCAGACACTAGTGTGTGTGTGTGTGTGTCTGCGTGTCTGTGTGTGAGTGAGAGTGTGTGTGTGCATGGTGTCTGTGTGTGCGTGTGTGTGTGCGTGTGTGTGCATGGTGCCTGTGTGTGCATGTGAGTATGTGAGTGTGTGTGTGCATGCGTGTGTGTGAGTATGTGAGTGTTTGTGCGTGAGTGTGTGCGTGTGTGAGTGTGTGCGTGTGTGTGAATGTGGCATGTGTGTCCTGGAGGTGTGTGTACGTGTGGTGTGTGTGTGTGTGTGCGCGTGTGTGTCCTAGTGTGTACGTGTGAGTGTGTGTGTGTGTATGTGAGTGTGTGTGTGCATGCGTGTGTGTGTGAGTACGTGAGTGTGTGTGAGTGTGAGTGTGTGCGTGCGTGCGTGCGTGCGTGCGTGTGTGTGTGTGTGCGTGTGTGTGTGAATGTGGCATGTGCGTCCTGGAGGTGTGTGTGAAAAAGCCCCTAGCCCGTGACAATGTAGTAACATTAATGACGACAAAAACAAAACAAATAATTAACCGGGGAGATACAGCTCCAGCGAGAACCCCAAACCCAGCGAATCCACTGCGTGTGGGCGGGAGGGCAGCGCAACCTGCCCAGAACGTTCCAGAAAGCTTTCCCGTTCCACATGCGCCCAGGTGCTGGGGGGGGGGGGGGGCAGATAATCCTCTTATTCCACAATTATCGTCTCCAGGGTTACCCACTCCGGCGGGGGAAGAAGACGTACAGACGGGCGGACAGACAGACGCATGGCCCTGCGGGGAGAGAGCGTTCTGTATCTCCCTCCGCTGCGGAGAGAGCACCGGCAAGCGTGATGGGGGCGGTGCAGGGGACGCGTGGGGGGGTGAGGGGCGCGTGGGGGGGTGAGGGGGCGCGTGGGGGGGTGTGGGGGCGCGTGGGGGGGTGAGGGGCGCGTGGGGGGGTGAGGGGGCGCGTGGGGGGGTGAGGGGGCGCGTGGGGGGGTGTGGGTGGGGGAATAAAAGGCAGACTTTAAAAGCACAGCTCTCCTAACTCTCTCCCTCAGTGTGTGAGTGTGTGTGTGTGTGTATACGTGTGGTGTGTGTGTACGAGTGTGTGTGTATATGTGTGGTGTGTGTTTGTGTGTGTATGCGTGTGGTGTGTGTGTGTGTGTGTGTGTGTGTGTGTGTGTGTGTGTGTGTGTGTGAGTGAGTGTGTATACGTGTGGTGTGTGTGTGTGTGATTGCGGGTGTATACGTGGTGTGTGTACAAGTGTGTGTGTGTATATGTGTGGTGTGTGTGTGTGTGTGTGTACTTTAAAAGCACGGCTCTCCTAACTCATTCTCTGTGCTATTCAGGAGCCTCTGCCTCTCTTTCACAGTGGGGAAAAAGAGCCAAATTGGGCTCTTTGTGCTCCATTAAAAAAGATCTCTCTCTCTCCTTCTCCATCCCTCTCTTCCCAACTTCCTCCCAATTTAGCCAATCCGGATGAAAGCCCTCACACACTAATCACTAATCACTACCCGCCATCTGCACGTCTGTACAAAAGGGCGTTTTTTCTTTTAAAATGCTGAATAGATACGATTACCCCATCGTATTCACTCCGGTCCTTTGTTTTTTTTATCAGAATTATGGGCGCATACGGATTTGAACAAACGGACTGGGAGAGCCGTACTGCCATGAGCGGCCATTTTGCGGTGTGATAAATCCTTTATGAAGGAGAGGCAGGTTTTGGCGCAATGTGACGCGCTGTAGACTCCTTAAAGTGCGTACTGGAGAACGGGCACGCCCACGTGTCCGTTTTTCCGACTGCCGTCAAAATCGAAAAATATTTCGCCGTGATCTGACCCCACATTAATATTCATCATTAATAAAGCCCCAGCTTCCAGTAAACGGTCCTCCATCCACACCTACGGTGCGGTCCTGCTGCTGTTACCACTCTGTTAGTGCCCTGTGTGGAGAGAGAGAGAGAGAGGGAGAGGGAGAGGGAGAGGGAGAGAGAGAGAGAGAGAGAGGGACTGAGAGAGATAGGGAGTGAGAGAGAGAAGAGACAAGAGAGAAGAGAGGGAGAGGGAGTGAGAGAGAGAAGAGAGGGAGTGAGAGAGAAAGAGAAGAGAGAGGAGATAGAGAGTGCAAGAGAGTGATAGCAATTTAGAGAGTGAGAGAACGGGAGAGAGCGTGAGAGAAAGAGAGAAGGCACAAAGAGAGAGAGGGGACTAAGAGATTTCTCCAGCTGTGCTCATACTCCTCTCCACTGCCAGCTATAATTGCATATTTGTTTAGCAGATACCCACCTCCTAGCAAACGTACAGTGTGTAGCTCACATATTACCTATTCAATCCACCGCACGATTACTGGAGAAGTCACCACTAAGTACCAAGCAGACGGGTTCAGTGACAACGACCGGGCCCAGAACACAGAGACAAGGATTAAAATCGACATTTGTCCTTAACTTTTAAAAAGTAAAAGTAAACACAAAAACATGTTTCATTCTTCACAAGTGCAATCTGGTGAGTTCAGCTAGCGCTAAAACGAACTGCCAAGCACAGCTTGTGAAGACGGAGCGTTAAGAACTGCGGTTAGGTCTAGGTGTAAGAGAAAGTTAATGGCAGGCCTTGACTTTAATAACGGCCACAATCTGCTCAGTGTTACTGCCGTGTTTCCTGGGCACTGTGTACAACACAGAGCACACTAACACCAGGGGCCTCAAACCAGGGGCCACAAAGCAGGGGCCACAGGGGGATCATAGTTAAATTGAGAAAACAATTAATGAATACACAAATATCGTTTTTAAATATAATTGCATATCTTTTTTATTATTATTATATATTTATGATATACACTCACCGAGCACTTAATTAGGTATTTAATAGACTTCTTTTATGATGCGTTGTGTGTTCAGAGATGCTCTTTGGCATGGTTATTTGCGTTACTGTCACCTTCCTGTCAGCTTTGACCAGTCTGGCCCTTCTCCTCTGACGTCTCTCATTAACAAGGCGTTTCTGTCTGCAGAACTGCTGCTCACTGGATTATTTATTTTTTTGGACCATTCTTTGCCAACCCTAGAAACTAGTGTGTGTGAAAATCCCAGGAGATCAGCAGAGACTCAAACAATCATTCCTTTGATCAACGATCAAAGTCACTTAGATCACATTTTTTCCCCATTGTGATGGTTGATGTGAACATTAACTGAAGCTTCTGGCCCATATGTACATGATTTTATGCATTGCACTGCTGCCACACAATTGGCTGATTAGATTATTACACATGTTTATTCATGCAATTAAGTAAAAATAAAGTGCTCGGATATATATATATATATATATATATATATATATATATATATATATATATATATATATATATATATATATATTATATTATACCATTCAATGCATGCCTTGATGATAGGCTAAATTATCATGATCACTGTCATTTCTATACAATACTAGCACTGGCCGGAACATGAATACACCACCCCACCCTGCAACATGAATAATCTCTGAAATCCACACCGCATAGTGGTCCATTGCTACCGCTGTTACACCACCCCACCCGGCAAACATACGCCGCCCGGCCCAGCAACATGAATGATCTATAATCTCTCAGCTCCACAGGGACGGACGCAGGCCCCCGGACTTTGAGGCCGGTTATCTGGCGAAAAGCACAAATTCACCTGCTGTGTGAAAACAAGCAGCGACCGAGCGAGCCCCTATCTCTCCTGCACAGATCGCCTGGGGGAGATCGCTGAATGCCGCCATTTTAATGAAGCACCACACACACACGCACGCACGCACGCACGCACGCACACACAGACACAGACACAGACACAGACACAGACACAGACACAGACACACAGACACACAGACACAGACACAGACACAGACACAGACACAGACACAGACACAGACACAGACACAGACACACGCACACGCACACGCACACGCACACGCACACGCACACACACACACACACACACACACACTCAAGTTCTCACACACACACGCACACGCACGCACACGCACACGACACACACACACACACACACACACACCATCCTTTTTCCTGACATCGGGCCACAGCATGTTATCTCAATACAATGCTGAGGCCAGTAGGGCAGCGCTCCAGGCCCTCTGAAACACTGGAGCACAGGGCGCTATGTCACCGCCGAGCTAAAGCTACACAGCCACACCATCTGTCAACGGGCAGGGCTAACCCAGGCCCTACATTACTGTATGTAAACACTGCGGCTGGAGTCACACCGATAAGCTCTCGCACGCTCGAGCAAATGGGACCGGGGAACAAAGCGAACAGCTCTCTCACCCTCCTGTTTCTTTTATCTCCTCCCTCCATCCCTCCCTCCCTCCCTCCCTCCCTCTCTCTTCCACACTCCCCCACTTCTTCTCAGCTTGGATGGGTCTCTGCATTGGTAAGACATCACTCAATAACGCTGATCTGAAGAGTGGCACCTGTGCATTCCAGTTACCGTTCGGGTTTGTGACGGTCTTTTGCCGTTGTTGTTTTGTTGCTATTGGTTACACATTTTGTCTGAACATTTCTCCAAGCATTCTTTTTGTGAACTCGTTTAAATAAGTTCCGGGTGACCCTGAAAAAGTAAGGGAGAGAAAACATGCTCAACTCAAGCGATTCGCTGATAATTGGGCGCTGAATCCCCCCCCCCCAAAATAAAAATAAAGTACAGAAAACACAGACAGCACTCTCTGGAAAAACCTAAATGGTGTTTTGATAATGTACATGAAGCACGCAAAACACAAACGTTTTGGCAGTTGCCCTCTTCCGTGTGCTATAACTGGCCGGCAGCGAAGTGGGTAACGCACGGACCACACGCTAACTACACGCATGTAAGGGGGAGGGGCTGAGAGAGACCGCATCTCACCCGGCTTCGGCTGCCGCCCACGCCTTCCCCAAACACGCTGCGATTGGCTGACTGGCACCAGGGACTTCCTTTCGGTCTTTCTGCCAAGATGAATCAGTTAACAGGACAGATGGCGCACCCCCCCCCCCCCCCCCCCCCCCCGCCCCCCTCTCCCCCCACCAAACCTGCGGTCTCTGAAACCCACACACTCACATTCATCACTCAAGTCTTGCATCATGCCATGAACCACATATCCTCTCTATTTCAACCGTGTTTCAAACAGAAAACTCAAATCTCAAAGCTGTGTTTGGATTTTTTTTTTTCTTTTTTTTTTTGTACATTGTGAATTTGGAGAGCTTTTTTTTCCCTCCTCTCCTTTTATGTGTTTGGTCACTCCAGTTCCTGCTTTCATGTTCTCAGCCTACCGTGCGACCGGCTGCATCTTAATTTGCCAGGGGTGCAGCGGAGAGATACTGAATATTAGCCCGGGGCTGCAGACAAGCCCGGTCTCCTCTCCAATCCCATCCTTTGGAGCACAGTTGGCAAAGGTATTTTGCGGTGAATGGCCACGATTGAGTCAGCGGAGAGCGTGTAACCCGCTCTCTCAAAATAACCCAGAGAGAAGCCACAGGCTTTAGGAGATCGCTTTATTTATTTACACCCCTCCTATCACCTCTCAGCTAAAGCAGCTCTCTTCCAACAGGCACTCAGCACCTCGCCGTAGTACCCGAATATAACGCAGTAATGGCGGGCAGACCGCCAGGCCTCATTGTCGCACTCCGCCCCAAGGGAGAGCAGAGAGCAGATCATCTCCAAAGCCTCTCTATTGAACAGGCTTCCCCCTGGGCACGGTCCCCGTCGTCACCCGATTGTCCCAAGAAATCGACGACTGAAACGGCGAAAAGGTCTTACGAAATCCCACCATTCACATGCTGATAACGGGTAGGACCACCCACTGCAACCCTACGGTGGGTTTAGGGGACCGTGAAATCGTGATTTGTCACCTTATAGTTCTGAACGGGAGTGTTAAAAGAACCTGGGTGATAAAAACACACGCATGGAGCGCAAGACCTGAGCACAGGAGCTCACGTGAAGGATGGAAAAGAGTGGTAACCACACTACCCATCGATTCTGCCCGTAAACATCGAGGATAAGCGCGCGTTTTAAAACAGGTGAGCCCCACAGTTCAGAACCATATGGTTATAAATCACGACCCACCGTGGGCTGTAGTCATCATCAGCATATGAATGGTGGATTTCATAATACCCTTTTCACATTTCAATCGTGGATTAGGGCAGCCTGTAGCATAGTGGTTAAGGTAAATGACTGGGACAGGCAAGGTTGGTGGTTTGAATCCCAGTGTAGCTACAATAAGATCCGCACAGCCGTTGGGCCCTTGAGCAAGGCCCTTAACCCTGCATTGCTCCAGGGGAGGATTCTCTCCTGCTTAGTCTAATCAACTGTACGTCACTCTGGATAATTTGGCGTCTGCCAAATGGCAATAATGTAATGTAATGGATTTTTTGGCAATCGGGTGCCATTGTTAAACGGAGCCTTAACGGTCTAATTCTAACTGTGAATAAAAACCTTGATGATGCCGAAACACACTTGTTTCGCTCAACAACTAATTACGCAGACAAGAGAGCTCCGTTTCCAAGCTATCAGAGGAAATTGTATTCCCTGCCTGGCATTCCCACACCTCCAAAAAGTAGGTATGAAATCATGATGAAAGCCGCAGGCTAAATATAGCAAAAACAATATGCTCTTGAGGAAAGGCCCGAGTGACTACTGTCATCTAAAGGACAACCCATCAACTGAGTTTGTCCTCGGTTTTGTCCCAAATGTACCCACTGAAAAAAAAGAAAACACACGCACACCTGTGCCCTTCCCCCCCCCCCCCCGGTCTGGCATCCCGGTGAGTTCACACTCTGTAAAATGAGAAACGTCTCTCGTTCGTGACGGGAGAAGGGCACACAGGGATGTTTGTGCGCATCCGTCTGACGGCACAAACGCTAACGAGGAGGCCGCACGCTGTGACGGGGACAAGGTCCGAGTCCAACTCCCAATTTCTTAGCAAATTTGGCAGGAAATGCCGCGTGAACACCGCAATCACTCTCCCACGTTTACCCAGGGTGCAGAGAATACTGCAACACGCCAAACCCTTAATCATTAATTAAGATATTGTTGAGGGCCCTCTTAAGAACCACGACATATTCAAATATGACCTTCATACTCAAAAATGCTCGTCAAGCTGATCATAAGCTGGTCAAGATGAGTATGAGCTGGTCAACCAGCATGGCCAAGCTGGTCATTAAGCTGGTCTAGCTGGGTATGAGCTGGTCAACCAGCATGGCCAAGCTGATCATAAACTGATCATAAGCTGATCATAAGCTGATCATAAGCTGGTCTAGCTGGGTATGAGAAGGTCAACCAGCATGGCCAAGCTGATCATAAGCTGGTCTAGCTGGGTATGAGATGGTCAACCAGCTACCAGCTGTTTCAAATCATAGCTTGAGCTGGACAAACCATGTCAAGCTGGGACCTGGTCCGAACTGGTCAACCGGCTACCTTCCATTTCCAAAACCTAGCCCGAGCAGTTTTGTTCAGCAGGGGTTCCAACGGTGACAACAGCACACCAAACTGAGGAATACACGTAGGCGATTCTCAGCACTACAGCACCAACCCGATGTTAGCCAGACGCACGCAACACCTGACAGCCAGCGGGTCTCTGCAGCAGGGAAGCATACGCGGAACGATAATACAGGAAGCTCCTCTGGAAACGGGAAGCATGGTTTGCGGCAGTTATTGCGAACAGTTCCCTGACACGGAGACACGAAACACAGTGGTGCGTGCGCTTGTTTTAAAGGCATGCTGAAACTGCGAATTGAGGGTGAGGGTTTCGCGTCTTGAGAGATTTGCGTTATAGCCTCTGCCATTTCTCACCTTCTTTTCCCACATCAACACCTCCCCCCGGTGCGCTCGTATTCCTCCGGGTAAAACCAGGGGCGAAAAGAGCACCCGCAAATAAGGTCCAAATAAGAAGGTGCCAATGCTTGTCGCTGGGGCGGTACCCGATAGGTACATAAAATGATACCCCTGGCCAACAAACATATTATTAATTTGTCAATTTGCTTGGAAAACATACTATTTTATACCCAATGAGGACATTACTGCACTTTCAGGGTACATTTGGGAAATTTGATCCTTGAATAACAAAAATGTACCTGCACTGTCGCTTTATTTCTGAGTGTGAGGGATCGCTTATGCTGAGGGTGGCAATAGGGTTAGGCGGTCAGGGTCAAGGTTTGTGTTTTGGGGCAGGGTCTGGGACATAGCACCTGTAGAACTGTCCAACCCTGTTCCTGGAGACCTACTGGCCTGTAGGTTTTTCACTCCAACCCTAGCACAGCACAACAGCAAGAGCTCTCCGTGAGCTGTGAATTAGTCGAATCGGGTGTGCTAAATTGGTGTTGTGATGGAAACCTACAGGACGGTCGATCTCCAGGAACAGGGTCGGGCAGCCCTGCACTTCAGGGATCCGAGTTAAGACTGTCAGAGTGTGATGCTAACGATAATGAAGGAGACGACTATTATAACTGCTGTGAAGGCCAGGCCACTACCACCACGGAGTAACTTCTTGAATAACATTAGAGATTATTATGGAAAATTGCGTTACTGAAATGTCAGTGCCCGATTTAATTCTCCAGAAAATATGAATGGGTGGAGCCCCATTGTGCGTAGACCAATGATCTACAGGCCACAAATTAACTCCTCCCACATCTGCCACCAGAAAGAGATGCTGCTGAGAAATACGCTCAAGAAAAAAGGTCACATCGCTCACAAACTTGCAATCGCTCACGACGTGGGGTTTTCCAGGGTTTATCCTCTCATCAGGCTTCACCCCCCTTCCCAAACCGGGCCCGTATCTGCACCCCCTCCCACACACCCAAACCCCCCCACCCCTACCGCCGACCCGAGGAGGAAGCAAAGAGCACGCCCGTCACATGTCATCCGCAGCGAACCCTGACCTTTCCCTGGAAGGAGCGTCGGGGAGACCGGCACTGAGCTCAGAGCCGCAGCCACTGGGCAGGCACAAAATGGAGTCCAGAAAACAACAGCGCTATTATCCATCTGCACACCATTCTCTGTTTATATTACTAGCCTAATACACCAATACTGCTTACATACTGTTGTCTGTTTATATTACTAATACGCCAATACTGCATACATACTGTTCTCTGTTTATGTTACTAATACGCCAATACTGCATACATACTGTTCTCTGTTTATATTACTAATACGCCAATACTGCATACATACTGTTCTGTTTATGTTACTAGCCTAATACACCCATACTGTGTACATACTGTTCTTCATCATGACAATCACTCTTTGTTGTGTTACTATTATTAATATGGATACACTGCACAACATGACTCTCGTAACAAGATTTTGTCTTATTTAGCAAAAATGTGGTAGATATGTGGTAAATATTTTTAAGCCTCAATATAAAGCTAAAAATACTTCTTAAAATTGACATATGATTTGGTTTTGCAGTCAGTTATTACATTATCAGTGTATGAAAAGAAGAATGACAACACAAAGGTTATTATTATGACTAAGCGCTGTGCTACCCGTGGTTGTAAGAGCAGGGGGATATCTGAGAAATCTCAGGGTATCTCTACTGCCTGTCCTATCAGTGCAGTGTTGATTTATGAGGGCTTGCCCGTCCTTTGATGGCATGAGTGTGGGTGTACTATGGGCTAGAGGCACAGGGAGGTGTGTGGCTGTACTCTGGGCTAGAGGCACAGGGAGGTGTGTGGCTGTACTCTGGGCTAGAGGCACAGGGAGGTGTGTGGCTGTACTCTGGGCTAGAGGCACAGGGAGGTGTGTGGCTGTACTCTGGGCTAGAGGCACAGGGAGGTGTGTGGCTGTACTCTGGGCTAGAGGCACAGGGAGGTGTGTGGCTGTACTCTGGGCTAGAGGCACAGGGAGGTGTGTGGCTGTACTCTGGGCTAGAGGCACAGGGAGGTGTGTGGCTGTACTCTGGGCTAGAGGCACAGGGAGGTGTGTGGCTGTACTCTGGGCTAGAGGCACAGGGAGATGTGTGGCTGTACTCTGGGCTAGAGGCACAGGGAGGTGTGTGGCTGTACTCTGGGCTAGAGGCACAGGGAGGTGTGTGGCTGTACCCTGGGCTAGAGGCACAGGGAGGTGTGTGGCTGTACTCTGGGCTAGAGGCACAGGGAGGTGTGTGGCTGTACTCTGGGCTAGAGGCACAGGGAGGTGTGTGGCTGTACTCTGGGCTAGAGGCACAGGGAGATGTGTGGCTGTACTCTGGGCTAGAGGCACAGGGAGGAGGATGTGTGTGTGTGTGGGTGGACAGTGGGCTAGGCACAGGGCTATATGGGTGGCTATCTGGGATTAACTGCCGCCAGGAGTAGTCCACTGTGAAGATTAAAGCTTCTGCTGGTATTTTGACAAATATTAATTTATATGTAAAATAACTTAACAAAAAAATGTTTTTTACATTTCCCCCCATTGCGGTACACTGTTGCCTGAAGGCAGTGTAATATAAATTACCCCCCCCCCAACATACCCAATATTGTTTTTTAATAGAATACATTTTTCAGAAATGCTCAGCTCACTGAGAAAAAGACTGGCCTATTTTATGTGTTCATATGCAGTCCTGACTACGTGTGCAGCAGAGGGTTAAATGTATTTTCGGGGGGGTGGGGAGAGGAGTTTCACCGCAGAAGGACACAGGTGGCGGGAGCAGAGTTGACCCCTGCGGAACATTCCGGAAGGCAGGGCGACCGCAGCTGTGGACCCGCACCGCGGTAACAGCGTCGCCAACAGCGATGGACCGGCCAATGGAGCGCGCGCGCCGTCCCCGTCTTTAGCCAACGGCAACGTACGAACGGGTCGCGCTGAGGTCGTCCCATTCAGCGGAGTCCACCTCGCTGTGCTTCCCTGCCTCTACTGCGTGACCTGGAGACCTGGTTCTGACTGCATTAATAGATGAAATGCTTCCAGAGACCGGTGTGGAACTCACCTTGAACTAACATGGACAATGCCTCCCTGACACTGCTTCTGCATACAGAGCTCACGGGATGAAAATTCCCCTTCCGTCTCAATGAAAGCTCCCCACCTCTGACATTCTCCCGCATCACGCTACGCGCGGCGAGCGTGCTCAGAACGGTCGCCGTTCACCGTGCCATTCGAACCGCGGAAACCCTTTGGAGTTTTCCCATTCCACTCTAAACCCCTTTCGAAGAGAAGGCCTTTCGGAATGCTCTTCTGCAACATTCCCCGGTCAGTGTTCTAGAACTACCTCCGCAGCCGTGATTGTTACATCATCCTGAGAATGTTCAGGCGACGACATTCCAATCGCCATTCTGCAGCCTGTGACCTGACGTCATGAAGGGCTAAAGCGGTCCGTCTGTCCGTCAGACGGGCCTCAGCGTGCGGCCTCCTCCGGCCCAGCCCACGTGAACGGGCGAACGCCCAGGACACATTTCTGACAGGGAGAGGAACCTCTCGGAGACCTTGGAGGTGCGCACGAGCACGCCGAGGGGGCGAGATACACGCCGGGTACCGGCAAGGAGCCGGCGCAACAAAGATAGCGGGAGAATGACATTCAGCAACAAAAGAGGCGCCCGGCACAAAAGAATGAGCCCGTTGTTCTGCCAGATAGACAGAGATAACAAACACTGGGCCGGGGAGGGCGTGTTGAGAGGCAAGCGGGCCATCATTTCCACTATGAATAACACCCCGCTCATTCCTTCTCTTTCCTTCTTTCTTTCTTTCTCTCTTTCTTTTGTTCCTGCTGCTCTGCAAGCCGCCCATTCTCTGGTGGAAGCATGCAGCTCTGTCACAAACCGCCCAAGCCGCCGTTTGGGCCTTCCAGCGGTTCGGAGAGCTCGTCTCGACGCTGAGCGAGACGTTTCCGCCGTGACCGAACGAGGCGCGGGGGGCTGAGCGACCTTCCCGACGGCGTCCGGAGCGCACAGCTCCGCTACAGAAAATCCAAGGTCTCCTTCCCGCGAGGTGCGCATGCGCGTGTGACCGCCAAACGCAAGCGGCGGAATAAAACACACACACATAACCTCACCATAACCCACAGGGCTGACCAGCAGCCCGAGTTCAGGCTGCCTGCTTCATCTTATGAAATACGTTCGTACGTTTGGTCCCCAGGTTTCCCCGTCCCAAACTCTGGCCGACTGCAACTGCAACACTGCAACACCTCCAAATGAGAAAGATCACAGAGCTACCTATGATTATGTGCTCCACTTAAAATTTTATTCCTACTATTTTATCGCTAAATTAGACAAAAATATTGCCAATGAGGTGAGACAGATTGGCTCATTTCAAGACTTGCCAATGGGGTAAGAAAATGTCACGTGTCAAGCAAACAGAAATTACAACAAGCAAATATGTTTCACATGAGAGAAAAATAAGGTTTTAAGACTCATTATAAGACACTTCAGACACTTTTATGCAGTGTATTCCTGTGGGTTTGGGTGGTGGCCACAGGTAAACACTCACCCAGAGAAACAGTGTTGTAGCCTGTAG
>NC_083763.1:72159681-72162181 GCF_963514075.1 Conger conger | reverse complement strand
ATCAAAATGCCAGTCACCACAGAAACAATAACCCGTATTCAATCAACATTTGTCCTTCACTTTAAGACTGACGAATTAGGTGTAATGATTACTGAACTCGCCACACTGTTTGTGAAGAGAGAGAAAAAGAAAAAGGCAATCTACGACACTGGGACATACTCTGTGAGAGGGAATGCCTTGTCCGTGCCATTTATCTGCAAAGGGCTTCAGGAGAGAGATACAGACCGAGATGGACAGCGAATGAGAGAGAGAAAACGACACGTAAGACAGCAAGAGACACACAGACAGGGAAAATAGAGAAACGGATAGAAAGAGTGAGAGACGGAGATTGTGCACGTGTGAGAGACAGAGAGAAAGAGATAGAGCGAGAGACAAACAGAGCAGGAGGGAGAAATGAGAGAGAGAGCGAGACGGAGACAGAGTCCACGGGGGGTGGTGATGTTAATCAGAACCAATTCAGGAAGACAATTGTCTTGAAAGGCCCCCTGAGATTAGCCGTCCCGCGTAAACGCCTACGCAGAAGTCCTGGGGAGAACGCTAGGGCTGACATCACTGACCGATTAGGGGTACGCCCCTGCCCCAGAACGAGAGGCGAGCCTTGGGGAATCAGCACTTTATAAACAAATTAACAAAACTGCTGAGGTCTACGCTCTTAATTACATCAACTTAAAACTGAATTATGGCCAACCGCGGCTGCCGATAACTAATACTCATGAAACTGCCTTCCCCGGCGAAGAGCGGCGCTCCGTACGCGGGCGAGATCGCTTTAACCACGCGCCTCCGTAAACGGGCAAGCGCACAGGCTAAGGGGAACCGGCTCACCTCACAGACATGCAGACGGAATGGCCTCAGACAGACGCGAATGTTTAGCCGCACGATAGTCCCACGGAGGGAAGAGCGCTGTTTATTCTTAATGGATGCGTTTTAAACCGACCCCATCGATCCCCTGACGGGCCAGACAAATGGGCCCGACGGAGCCAAGAGAACCATTAAAGCAAGCCGGCACAAAGTGCTGAATTAAAATACACCGTCAAACACGCGGCCGGTGCCGCTTTTGTGAAAAGAAAATGATCATTATTTAATGCAATAAAGCAGAGTCGTTAACGGCACCAGTAAAGGGGTGGGGGTGGGGGGGTGGACTGGCACAGGCCTGCGTCCGGGCACGCAGCGGGCCTGAGAACATGCCGGAACACCCCGAGCAGCACAGAGCATTCAGCACAATTTCAGGGACACAGACCTGAGAGCCACAGACTGAGGAGTACGCAGTGGGAACAAAAGTGTGAATGTCGTGGAAACGAAATCACACTTTCCATTGACGTGAGATTGGAAAAATTATTATACATTGGATGAGGTGTGTCTTAGCACCACAGCTAATGAAGGCAAAGTGAGGAAGACAGCAGGGCTTGATAAAGACGAGCGAGACTGAGTAAGGGAGTGGCCGTCCAGGCACCATCCAACACGACACGACACAACACAACACAACACAACACATCACATCACAACACAACACAACACAACACAACACAACACAACACAACACAACACAACACATCACAACACAACACATCGCAACACATCACAACAACACAACACATCACAACACAACACAATACAACACATCGCAACACATCACAACACAACACAACACATCACAACAACACAACACAACACAACACATCACAACACAACACAACACAACACAACACAACACATCACAACACAACACAACACAACACATCACAACACAACACAACACATCACAACACATCACAACACAACACAACACAACACAACACATCACAACACATCACATCACAACACAACAACACAACACATCACAACACAACACATCACAACACAACACAACACATCACAACACAACACAACACATCACAACACAACAAACACATCACAACACAACACATCACAACACAACACATCACAACACATCACAACACAACACATCACAACACATCACATCACAACACAACACAACACATCACAACACAACACATCACAACACAACACAACACAACACAACACAACACATCACATCACATCACATCACAACACATCACATCACATCACATCACATCAGAACACAACACAACACAACACATCACAACACAACAAAACACATCACATCACAACACAACACAACACAACACAACACAACACATCACAACACAACACAACACAACACAACACAACACATCACATCACATCACAACACAACACAACACAACACAACACAACACAACACAACACAACACAACACATCACATCACAACACAACACAACACAACATAATGGTGAGAACAGGCCATTCAGTCCAGCAACGCTCGCCCGTTTCCCACCACTGAAGCGCACCTACTGCTTAGCTTGCCTAAAAGCTAAAGAGTATCTAGCGCCTTATCAAGTCTGGTCTGGAAAACCCCCAGAGCTCCTGCCTCCCCTGCATGCCCTGGCAGTCCGCGGTGTATGGATGGGCCCCCGGGGA
>NC_083763.1:72092181-72154681 GCF_963514075.1 Conger conger | reverse complement strand
AAATAAATAGGATTCAATTCCGGCTAGGAAACATATGTGCCCAGCAATCCAAGCATACTGTGCAGCGCATCAAAATTCCCAAGGGTCAACCTGGATTTGTATCCTGTTAAAATTCCCAAGGCTCAACCTTAACTTCCCACGAATGGTACCACGTCAAAATATCCACGGTCAACCTCGATTTAAACAGTGTCAGAATTCCCAAGGCTCAACATCGATTTTGGACGGTCAAAATAGCCAAGGCTCAGCCTCATAGCAAAGATAAAACCATTAACTTTGACCCCAAATAAAATGACGGTTGGACAGAGTGGGAGTGGCAATCACCTTGGTTACCAGGTCTTGTAACGCCCTCCCTCTCTGCATTCCCGTCCACAGATTTTGTGCTGGGGAATGAGTTTTTGGTCGGACTGGCGAAGACCGCATTATTCACCCAGGGCCCTCCACTCCCGGGGGATCCAGCCTTGCTTCCTTTTTCAGCGCCAGAAAGCTCACCTCATTAGAGAAGGTCACTTCTGGCAGCCCGTCAATTGTCAGAAGACTTTTTCGTTTTTATTGTGAAGGAAAAACAGTGCAGGGATCTGTTGTTCAAACTGTACCTTAGTCCTACCTCCTGATTCCCTCCCCCTTTCCGATATCCCTATTCCTCTTGTCCAACCCAAAATAAAACAAAAAACAATTGCACTTATGATGACTGCGTGTTTAGAACAGCACTTCATGTGTATTTTACTAGTTATGGTTGTGATGCTTTAACTTGCGGTAGAACCTACGCACTTACAAGTCGCTGTGGATTAAAAGCGTCTGCCAAACGACGAAAATGTAAATGTAAATGTAAGCCCAAGTGATTGCGATTCCAATCAGACCAGTTTCCTGGAGGTCCTTTGAACATTAGCTTTTAAGTCACAAGGAGAATTATAAGAAAGGATTTTGAGTATTATTCTAGTTGAATAAATTATGTTAACTGTACTTTGTCATTCTTGTTATCTTTTCAGAAATGTTCTCATTAAACAAATCTTCCAGTTTGATATTGCTCCATGATGTTTTTCCAGGCCTAAATGATGACCGGCAGTGGATGCATTTTCCTGTTACCTTAACATAACTATACAGCAATAGAACGTTCCAAGACTGTTTGGGGAACAATATTGCAGTGGTTCTCAAACTCAATCCTGAGGGACCCCTGTGTATGCTGGCTTCTATTATAGGCAATTTCTTGCTCAATTAAGGCTGTTGAACACAGGTGTTTAGGTTCTTTCGTATTTATTTTTTAAAACATATTAATACAATGCAGGTTTGAATCGTTATCATTGGATTTATCTTTAAATTCTTCGTTATCTACCAAATTGTTAGCTTTTCGTGGCCAGGTGTCACACTTTCACCAATAAGAAGCCTATTGATTCATCTAAGTCCTTAATTTGATCCGTTTTGGGGGTTTTGTTCACCTGTTTTTATGCAGGCTTTGCAAAACAACACAATAAGCACAATGTGAACAATGTGGGTCGTTTATTCTTCATGGCATGATGGCATGCATAGCCATTTTTAAAATGTGACAAAAGAGGGTAGATGATCCCGTGAAGCATGAAAAGCATCGAAGTTAATTAAGAAAGATCCTGGGATTGCAACTGTGGTTGGAACAAAAACCTGCATACACAGGCGTCCCCCCAGAACCACTGCGATATTGTACCAAGAAAACAGGAATCTCACCAGACCCTTCTCCAACATTCTGGAAACCTTTTGTGTTTGCTGAGCAGGTCTACCCCAGAGATAAAACTGCAACGAAGCCTGGCTGCCAATGCAAGAGCAGTGGCTTGTTCCACCGACTAATAAGGATTTAAATCCTGCGTTAAGCCTCATAACCCATAAATGCGTCGCCCGATTTTCCGAACACTGGCGACAGCTCCGAAGCGCACGCCTTCGGGAAGGCCCTAGCCCCGTATTGAACCATCTCCATGTGTGATACTGGCACGTGTGCGGCACTGCAGCTCTTGAGCTGACATCCCTGCAAGGGCTATCACAGTCCTACAGCATTGTTAAACCTTAATGTAGGGTGTGAAATTAGCACCCGCCACCAGCAGAATGCTGCTAAAAATTTCATTGTGGCTGGTAAGATTTTCACCCCCAAGCAGCCATTGGCAAGGGAACCAACCAGAGTACTGTTGTATTGTAAACGGTAATTTGGCTTAAAATGTCTGAAAATGGCCGGTGATTTTTAAAAGCCAGAGGGTGGGAAAGTAACTGTTATGCCCTGTGGCATAACGAAACCATTCCTTAGACTGGTTCACCTGATACAGACTGACTTTTCCCTCCCTTTCGATTGAATGGGATTCATTGGCTACCTCTGAGAAGTTCATATCTTCTTCCCATATCCATATGCAGTTATACTGATTTCTTTATTATTATTATTTTTTTTTTTTAAGAACCAAGTCACCGTAGTACGACCACACAGAAAGAATATCAAGCCTTCGGTTCCTTTCACAGATCACTGTAACTGAATATAGCCAACAAAACTGCAAGAGAAAAAAATGTGTATGGCGTTCTTCAAAGTCCAATATGATTATTCTGACAAAAAGAATATTATGAGCGCTGTATGAGCACGGCGATGCTGGGAACAGGGAAAACAAAAATGAAATCTGGTTATTACAAAACCTCGCTGCATAACAGAGTGAGTAAATCCTTCTGGAGGATAGCCTATATTCACCGTATGAGAGAACTTCAGGTTAGTGACTTCGCCAAAATAGTAATAACATTTCCCAGTTTTCTGTGCTTTTTTTTTTTTTGCCCCATCCACATTGCACTGAGCTGCATTATCTTTGCAATAACATTTCAATATGATAATACGCAGCTTCATCTCGGGTGAAAGATGTTGAAACACACGGAAGGCAGCAGGACTGTTTATTTCCTTGCTTCTCTCCACAGATTCACTTGTCATCTCAGCCAACAACTCGTATGGAGAAAGCTTGATAATTACTGATCGTACACAAAATGAAACTACTCCAAAGTTTTAACAACATCATTGCCTCCTACCCCTGGAGAATCTGCACTGGACAACCTCCAACTGACAATCGGTGTGTGTCCTACTGATTCAAATCACAACTTTCCTAGCATGGGGGGGGGGGGAGGGGGTTTGTTTTGTTCTTTTGGTACTGCATGTTATGTCTAGTACCTTTCCCGTTGGCTGTGTTTCGTTTATTTTAAGTCACTTAGTTTAAACACTAGACACGTCAACATCCTGCTAGGCAGCGCGAAACCTTAAGTGTGATAAAAGAGCTGAATCAATAAGGTAAGATCCCGCAGATATCAACGCCCACCCACGCCCCCCCACCCCACCTGGCACACGTTATCCCCGAACGAGCGGAGACGCTTCTCCCAACAGATGGAAGCCAATTAGCCACCTGACTTGGGCGATCACGTGGAGCTCCTGTGCAGCTGAAGAGGGGTGGCGGCGGTGGGGTGGGGCCAGGTTTCGGGAACGGGAGACGGGAGAACTAATGAGGAAGTGGCTGATCCGAAACCAAAACCAATGAGAGGGATTAGAAAGTGTGGCAAAGCAGAAGGCAGTGGCTTTCTGGAGACCACCGCACCGGGCTTATTTCATTATTATTTTGCACCCCGTGAGAACGAGCGAACGAATGGCTTAATCTCTCCCACAATCTGCAGATATGAAAGTTTTTAAATTGGCTGGTGTCAGACTTTAAGTCTTTATTGCCTTTAGGGAAGCTTAGCTTGTTTCACAACAGAACAAGAAATGCTTTAACATCATCGGCACCAAAAAATATTATTATTTTTTCTTTATTTTTTATTGCCATTTTATTTTTTATTTTTTATTCTCTCATGTCTGTGCAAAGGCCTCGTCGCTGTGCGGTGATGTCACTCCCAGAAATAAGTGTAGATTGGCCCCCAATGGAGAACAGAGCTGGCCAAGATGACCTCTGGCATATGTGCAGTTATGTCGGTCAAACACTGCCGCAGTCATGCAGGCCAGTCAGAGTCTATGTTGCTGGAAGGATCCTAAACTCACGCCCAACAGTCATGCAGGCCAGTCACAGTCTATGTTGCTGGTAGGATCCTAAACTCACGCCCAACAGTTATGCAGGTCAGTCAGAGTCTATGTTGCTGGTAGGATCCTAAACTCACGCCCAACAGTCATGCAGGCCAGTCAGAGTCTATGTTGCTGGTAGGATCCTAAACTCACGCCCAACAGTCATGCAGGCCAGTCAGAGTCTATGTTGCTGGTAGGGATCCTAAACTCACGCCCAACAGTCATGCAGGCCAGTCAGAGTCTATGTTGCTGGTAGGATCCTAAACTCACGCCCAACAGTGATGCAGGCCAGTCAGAGTCTATGTTGCTGGTAGGGATCCTAAACTCACGCCCAACAGTCATGCAGGCCAGTCAGAGTCTATGTTGCTGGAAGGATCCTAAACTCACGACCAACAGTCATGCAGGCCAGTCAGAGTCTATGTTGCTGGTAGGATCCTAAACTCACGCCCAACAGTCATGCAGGCCAGTCAGAGTCTATGTTGCTGGAAGGATCCTAAACTCACGCCCAACAGTCATGCAGGCCAGTCAGAGTCTATGTTGCTGGTAGGGATCCTAAACTCACGCCCAACAGTTCTGCAGGCCAGTCAGAGTTTATGTTGCTGGTAGGATCCTAAACTCACGCCCAACAGTCATGCAGGCCAGTCAGAGTCTATGTTGCAGGTAGGGATCCTAAACTCACGCCCAACAGTTCTGCAGGCCAGTCAGAGTTTATGTTGCTGGTAGGATCCTAAACTCACGCCCAACAGTCATGCAGGCCAGTCAGAGTCTATGTTGCTGGTAGGATCCTAAACTCACGCCCAACAGTTATGCAGGCCAGTCAGAGTCTATGTTGCTGGTAGGATCCTAAACTCACAACCAACAGTCATGCAGGTCAGTCAGAGTCTATGTTGCTGGTTGGGATCCTAAACTCACGCCCAACAGTGATGCAGGAGAGAGGGCAGACGAGAAGGAGACAGAAATAGAGAGAGAGAGAAAGAGAGACATCTAAAGGAGAAGTGATCAAGGCTCCGCCTCTCTGTCCACTGGAGCGGATATAAAAACCTGTCACAGAAAACAGAGCCCGTGTCTGTCTCATCCTGGGGGCTTTTTGATGCTACAATAATGCTTTGATAAAAAAAAAATATATATAAAAAGTTTGATTTTGAAAAAGTCTCGAGTCCCTCGGAAGCTGCCAAAAAAAGGATTAAATAAAATGCCAAGAAGAATTAAACTTTGTGATACTGAAGACACATTCTGAACAGGAAATATATTCCACAGCGTCTGTGCACTCAACTTCAAGGCACTTGTTTACCTCAAGTCCCCCCCCCCCCCACCGCCCCACAAATGTGAAAATTGACTGAACTGGCACAGACTTATATAACGTCAATAAAGCTGGTTGATATTCAAATGCGAGTACCAATATGCGGTGTTGGAATTCATACACACAAAACAGCTACTGTCCTTACTGACTGAAGATTATTCGGCTGAGGCTATCTGTACTGCTGAGAGAAGCGGGCCAATCAGGAAAGAGCAGGCCGGTCCTCTCTTGGCCAATCGGAGAGATGTTTCTTGCTGCGTTTGAGGCGGTGCGGGATTCTGTTTGCGAACCTAATGAATAAATATAAGTCGTGGGACTCCCCAACTTCACAGCGCACTCGACATTCAAACTCCTTTCCTCGGTGCCAAGTTTATCGACAGCAGTTTACACCATCTTAAAAGTTAATTGCCACCGGGGAAAAGCAAATGGCTGGCAGCCCATCTTGATTTATACCGGATATCAATACCTTTGATTCAATGCTGATATAATTAAATGCAATGAAATACGACGACCTCTACCTCGCCCAGGCAGCACAATTGGACCCAGACGGGTCTTTGTGCAGGCAACACAGAACACAAAGAGGAGAGGCCGCTGCCCTCCTGCCCACAGTCTCCACCAAGGTGCCCGGTGGGGGGAAATATTGGGATTTTTCGGAGCTGGACTCAAACCGCACGGTCACACCATGCACGAACAAAACAATCGCACCACCCCGCAATCCTATTTTCTGAAGCAAAAGACAATGATTCAAACTCAAATCTCTCCGGATCTTAAAAATGCATAGTTTTTCCATTCCAACTGAAGAGCCAAGCAAGAGACATTTAAATAACATCCGCGACCAGCGCAAATCAAAGCACCGCGGCGCTGCAGAAATACAAAACAATCCTACCAACCTGCAACGCCACTTTCCGAACTAAAGACGGTGATTCAAACTCAAATCTCTCCGGATCTTAAAATGCAGTTTCCCCAATCCGACTGAAAAGCACAGCATTTAAATAACATCTAAGCCCGCCTCAGCTCAAAGTGCAGGCACTCAATGCACGCCAGAACAATGTTCTAAGGCAGAGACATAGCTTGAACGGACAACGAGAAAAAAAAAAAAAAAAAAAAAAAAATTTGTGCTTCATCATTGGAGTCGTGGTTACTGGACTCATTACTGGGAGGTTTCAGGCTCAAATCCCCATTAAGGCTCTGCGGTGGCACAGCCGTGCGAGCCAAGTGAGCCGCCGCGGATATTAATTAATTACTTCATTAATTAAGAGCTCAAGTGCACAGCTGAGAAGAGCAGAGAGGGCTTTAGGTCTGCGAAGACTCCCTCGCAGAGCTAGAATAAATTAGGTCTCTGAACACAGACGGTCGTCGGATCCCGGGAGCCGATCAGGAACAGACTCATCTCTTCAGGCTGCACCTTTCCCTCCCTAACTCACCACCATGATTAGCCTTATATATGCCATAGACTATAATGGAACTTATATAGTTATATAGATATTGCTGTGTTTTGTATTAGCTATTGTATTGTCGTACTCGGGGTATTCTAGCTGCCAACTGTGGTATGGTAGATTGTAAGCTGATGTATTCTCCAAGGGTTGCGATTGTATCTGTATGGTCACGCTAGGACTCGGAACCGCACTGTCCTCTCAGGTCCTCTTCACACTTGGTACTTGCGTTCGATCTGCACTTCGTTGTACGTCGCTCTGGATAAGAGCGTCCGCTGAATGCCTTGCAGTGTAATGCAATGTAACTTACCGTGGCAGCAAAATGGAGGCCAGCTCCGGGATCTCAGACAGCGGCACACGCCCACTCTCTTCAAGCACCTCCATGTGTCTCGCCACGTGCGTTTGAGTCCCCACCTTCGCTGCGTTAACGGGTCCGACGAGAAACTATTGGCCGTATCCCAAAAGTGGGCAGGTCTGAACTGAACTGCTGTCACAGGGCTCGTAAGGGGGGGAGAGGTTTAGCCCAAACCTGGCGCACAAAGATATGAGAAAATGTACTTCTGACATTAAAAGGATGTGCTTACTATGACCTCGTAGGGCATAGCAAGGCTTAGGCACCGCACCTCTTTAAATAACCACCATGGGGCGGTAAAACCACCACCACCACCCCCATACACACACACACACACACACACACACACAGGAACAAGGCACAGCAGAAGGTAACAGCAAGCCACCTGACCCTCTCACCCACGCCTGTACTAACTGCCAATCAGTCCTGACGTGCCGGAGCACTGCAAGACCCATAACCGCCGTCTATTCCAGGTCATAGAGGCGTAGAGGCGGCACTGAGTACAACTGTGCCAACCCCCCAAGCTAACGACCGGGCCCGTGCCCCTGACACATTCCGGAAAGGGTTTCCGGAACTGTGAAAATAGTATTTATATGTATGAAAAGGTAGAAATGGCTACAGATCAGAAACTGCCCCCATGGGGGAGGGGCTCCATGTGAAATGTGCAAGGCATCCACTGATGGTGCATGTCTCCTTTCACGTGAAGGTAGCACTACCCTTTGTTTGTGTGTGTGTGTGTGTGACTGGACATATGTGTGTGTGTGAGTTTGCGTGTGTGTGTGTGTGTGTGACTGGGCATATGTGTGTGTGTGTGCGTTTGTGTGTGTGTGTGTGTGTGTGTGTGTGTGATTGGGCATGTGTGCGCATGTCAGTATGTGTGTGTGTGTGTGTGTGTGTATGCGTCTGTGTGTGTGTGTGTATGTGTGAGTGTGTGTGTGAGTAGGAGTGTGTGTGTGTGTGTGTGCATGCCTGAAAAAAACACACCAAAGCGCTGCTGAGGGTCAGCCTGGAACGACTCCCCCCACCCCCCATATAAGGCAGATCTGGATGGAAGAGGAGTGTGAACAGATGGAACCACTTAATTAAGAAAAGCCCTGGTGAAAAAGCAAACGCAAATACACGAAGGTGGGGGGCTTAATAACGATACTTAAACCCCTGAGCAGCTACAGGATTCTTTCTTTCCTCTTTGCTTTGTGTTCAGCCTCCTTTGAGGGGAAAGCAGGCTCGCCACCGATGCCCCACAGTCGCCCTTGTCTATTCGTCATACGGAACTGGCCGTAATAACTCCAGTTTATACGAGGATAAAGACTACACGCCAACATCTGTGTTTCAACTGAGCCACTCGCCCCTAAACTCTCCTCATACCTTTCTAGGATAAGGCCGTCAGTTCAGACCCCGGCCAGAGATAAATCGGATGTCTTCCTTGCGTCCTGACGATGCCTACAGACACTTGGCTCATTACAAAGACGCCGTAAGTCGTTCGATAACCTGCACGCCCGAACTAAGAAAGATAGGCTATTGAGTACGGAGGTGTGAGATAAGCGACACTAAAATGATACAATACAAGCACACATTTCATTGCAGTAACATTTCGCGCTCTGTTAAGCCTTCATCGAAAAAAATACTTCGGAAAACATTAAATAAACCTAGAGTACCAACGCATTTTAGGATTATGATAATACTGTCTGTTCATATTTGCAGACATCTAACGAATTTGCTGAATAACCTAAGAACAGATGGACATGGCTATAGCCAGCAATTAAGGAAATTGAACTGAATTGTGAATAACTAAAAACACACCAATAACAAACAAACAAAAAACACAAATTAAAGATACGATTAAGGAATGCAAAGCGTTCCTCTTGTACCTGATTATGTCATCGTCTATCCTCTCCCTTCGCAGGCAGCGAGACTACGGGGGGGGGGGGGGACGTGTTCAGCTCGCTCCGACAGACAGGGAGAGAGAGCACCAGCGCGAAATAGCTTTGTTATTCCTGAATCTAATCACTCGCAGTAAATGTGTCAAGACTCGATCTCACGGTAGCCTAAAGCACAAAGAACCATGCCTCGTCTGGATCTGCGCCTCGGCAGTTTAAGAAAGAAAGCAGCAGACTCACAGACAGGCCGTGTCGTATTCAGAAAAAAAGCTGCGATTTCATAAATGAGAACGACCGTGTGACAAAGCGAAATAGTGCGAGTTATGCTCGACACAGTAGCCAGCGATGTCTGTACATTAGCACCGTGTTTACTTTGGTAATGTCTGACTAAATCGCACCATATTAAAGTTTGAATCGAACGCGCAAGCAGGGCGCAAGCACTTAGGTAAACGTTTCTTACGGTATGACAACAATAATAAAACTTACTTAGTTTCATGGAGTAGGTAGGCTACCGACCTACATTGAGGTAAACAATGCATGCCCTCGTACAGGAAGCAATTTCTTGTCAGCTACATAGCAATCTATCTGACATATCAGGGTGACATTTCCTGTAACATGAGGCTAACTTTGCTGTGCTAGGAGAAAAAAAATCTAAACCTAGCTATTTGGTAGGCTGGCTATGAACTATCGAGAGAATAATGAGAATAAATTCTAAGGCAACAGTCAGTAAACCGTCAGTTACCTAGGTAGCGAGATACACTGGCTCGATTAGCCCCGTAACGGTATAGTCTGCAAACGTAAAAAGAAATAGCCTAACGCTTTTAACGACATGAAAATAGCTCACCTTTAAAGTCCTTTGACAGGTCATTAACATATTAAGGGGTATCCACATTCGGTCTTTGCAGGTGAATTAGGCAGTATTTAGGTCTTCGCTTTGGGCTCAGAAAGACATGCGTTCCCTCTTCTGCCTGAAATGTTTCTGTTTTCTTTTTCTTTTTTTCACCCAACTACATAAAACCCCTCCCACCGTTCCAGTTTCACCAATGGTGAATCAGCTTCTTCCAAAAAAACAAAACAACCCTCGGCGTCAAACCACGCCCACTGTTTGACGTTCCAAAATCGAACACACGCTTGCTCCGATCTGAAGTGTCACGGTTTGGAAAACTTCTAACAAAATTAGGGAACGAACTCCGCCGCAGTGCAAAATAATTTGCGGATGGGAGATGACCACCGGATATTACCGCAATCTGTATTCATAGAAACCGTTATAATGGAGTGCATTATTAATGACAGTGAAGCCCAGATTCAGCGGAGCAATTTCAATTTTAATTTTAAATGAATATCATGTAATGACAACAACAGTCATCAAGGGCCTGACATTAAAGAAAATGGAATCTTCTAAAGCAATTTGTACCATCTATTTCAGCTGATAATAATAATAATAATAATAATAATAATAATAATAATAATAATAATAATAATAATAGTTTTGCATTCTAGGCTACTTTTACCGCAGTCTGTCATTTACGTACTGACGTAATCGTATTATAAAACCTTATTGGCATTGAAGTCACACTTTCCCCCACTGTGTAGAGTAATGAGAGTAATATAATTACACTATTTTGCCCTGCAGTAAGTTCAAGTAAAAAATCCTCTCTCTCTCTCTCTCTCTCTCTCTCTCTCTCTCTCTCTCTCTCTCTCTCTCTCTCTCTCACTCTCGGGGGAAATTGGCGGAAAAAACATTCTGCCCATTTCCCACCCAATGCTCCTTGAAGACTTGAGATAAACAATGAAATCACGTCGAATGCTGTACTGCATTCTCCTGCTGGAGTGTGGGTGTTCCTCGAGGGAGTTCATGTAGCATGTTTGTACACTCGGGTTGCTTTTCCTTTCCTTTCCGTTCCTTTTCTTTTCCTTTTTTCCTTTAAACCCTTGTATATTACATTACAATTACCGGACGCTCTTATCCAGAGCGACGCACAACGAAGTGCAGATCGAACACAGAGACGAAGTGCGAAGACGACCCTAGAGGACAGCGCGGTTCCTAGTCCTAGCGTGACCAGTTTGAACTCTTGAAGAACTCTCCAGTTCAGGACACGTCCAACACTTTGATTGAGTGTATAATGAATAAATAAATAAGATTGCCAGTCTTGCCCAAGAACCCTCTTTATCGTGCCGCACAGAATATTTTTTATCATTCATAAACGTGCCGCCGATTCCACACACGCACGGTCTTGCGCCGCCTGGCCTCATGGTTGTGGACGGTTGCTACATGGGCCCCTGAAGAGGTAAAAAAGAGAAGAAGTGTGCACCGCAGACCGCTTAGCTTACAGCTTGAAGGTTATTGTTTCCAGTTGTTCAGCTCCACACCCGCAGCCCCACTCCTCATTTCATTCCCGCTTACAGTTTTTTCGGATTTTTTTTTTTACAACGGCTTATACCCATGTCCCAATGCTGAGTACGCTTTTTCAAAACTCTTAGCACAGGTAGCAAAACAGAAGTCTATGTGAACTAAACTGTGGATCATTTTTTGTTGGTTTCACACAAAATGCATTCAATGACAACATCTTTAAAAATTCATGAATTCTTTTAGCACTCAAACACAGCCACCAGCAAAACTGTGTATCTACAGCGCTTTTTGCATATGTTAAAATACTGTTTTCAAAACTGTTCAACTGGAGTTCAAAACATAACACCATTGAGATAGACAGTGCCCAACGTCAGCTGAAACATTTGTAATCATATGGGACAATGTGGCATTTCACCATGCCAAGGCCTCACATGAGTGGGGGCGGCCTGTAGCGTAGTGGTTAGGGTAAATGACTGGGATACGCAAGGTCTGTGGTTCTAATCCCGGTGTAGCCACAATAAAATCCATGAGCAAGGCCCTTAACCCTGCATTGCTCCAGGGGAGGATTGTCTCCTGCTTAATCTAATCAACTGTATGTCGCTCTGGATAAGAGCATCTGCTAAATGCCAATAATGTAATAATGTAATGAGTGGTTTGAAGCCCAATGACTTCTCTTTTCCTCCCACCTTAAACCATTCCTTAACCCCTATAGAGGAATTATTTTCCTCATGGAGGTGGAAGATATATGGTATTCAACATCTCCAGACGCTCTTACATCACCGATCTCCACTGGATGCCTGTGATGGCTCGCATCAGATTTCAAACATTGGCGCTTGCATGCCAGATAGTTAAGAGAGCAGCCCCTGCATAAATCCAAATGCTAATCAGACCCCACACACCTGCCAGACCTCGCTGTTCTGCTACCTCTGGATGCCCGGCACCTCCCCCTCATCGCACCTGCTCAGTCCCCCTCAGTCACGACTGCTGCCTGTTCTGGCCCCACGGTGGCGGAATGACCTTCCTGTGGATGTCAGAAGTCCTTGACCAATTTCAAACTGAAAACTCACCTCTTCAGGCTGCACCTTTCCCTCCCTACCTCACTGCTATAATTAGCCGTGTAAGCTATGTGTGTGCTATAGATTCTAGCTGCCAACCGTGCTATGCTACTTGGAAAGTTCATTTACTTTTCAAGGGTTCAAGTTGTATCTGTGTGATCACTCTAGGACTTGGAACTGTATTTTCCTCTAGCGTCTTCAAGACACTTGTCCCTGGTTCTGATTTGCTGGGTGGTTTGAGTATATCTCTGGAAGTTTGCAAGGAATAGTGCAAAAAAAACAAAAAAATCCAGGGAGCAGCAGTTCTGCAGACCTTGTTAATGAGAGACGTCAGAGGAGAATGGCCGGATTGGTTAAAGCTGACAGGAAGGTGACAGTAACGCAAATAACCACACATTACAACAGTGGTCTGCAGAAGAGCATCTCTGCACACACAACGCATAACTCTAAGTGGATAAGCTACAGCATCCATCCATCCATCCATTATCTGAACCCGCTTATCCTGATCAGGGTTGCAGGGGGGCTGCTATCCCAGCATACATTGGGTGAAAGGCAGGAATACACCCTGGACAGGTCGCCAGTCTATCTCAGGGCACACACACCATTCACTCACACACTCATACACTCATACCTACGGGCAATTTAGACTCTCCAATCAGCCTAACGTGCATGTCTTTGGACTGTGGGGGTTAACCGGAGTACCCGGAGGAAACCCACGCAGACACGGGGAGAACATGCAAACTCCGCACAGAGAGGCCCCGGCCGACAGGGATTTGAACCCAGGACCTCCTTGCTGTGAGGCGGCAGTGCTACCCACTGCACCATCCGTGCCGCCTTAAGCTACAGCAGTAAAAGTTAAAAAAAAAGAAGTCCAACAAATACCTAATAAAGTGTTCACTGAGTGTATATGACCACTATCCACATGATCAGAGGTCCCTCCTGTGTGCAGCGAACGCTGCATGGCAGGACATATCTGCAGGAGAGTGCCAGGGCTGGATCAGGCATTGAAAGAGGTTTTTTTCCCATGTGTATGGCAAGAGAGAGTATAAGGTGTAATATAAATGAGCACTGTGGCCCAACCCAGAGGACTAGGTTGACTAGCATTGATGTAAATATTTATCAATGAGTACATATTCTATGTATACAGTATGTGTGAGTTCTTTCATAATACGGTATTGGAATTGCTCTTTCATTTAGTGTATTTTGTGTTTCCATTTTGTGTTCGAATTTTGGAATTAGAGTACTACTGCATATGCAAAATGATACAGCAAAAATACAGCATATTGAGGAATATTGCTGCTTTATTGATTTATTTATTTTAAATATGAGATATTACATTGCATACAAAGTACTGTTCTTATTTTGTATTGGAATCTTGGGTTTATGTAAAAAAAAAAAAAGATGCTTCAAAGGAAAATGATGCATCTTGCATTGCCACCTCTTCCCCGTGTTTTTAGGTCATTTCGTTATGACAAAGTGATCTTGTCACCTTTAGCCAGTGTTATGGCAGAATGAATTGTGTTTTGGTAGTCTTAGTGCATTTTCTGTGCAAGATAAACTGTTGTGCCAAGCTGCGTGTTGGGAATGAGAACTGTGTTAAGAGTTTTGATAAAGTGTACTCAGTATTGAAACATGGGTATTATCAATTGAAAAAAAATACATATATATATATATTATTATATTCACCCCTTCCCTCCCCTAGTCCCAGTAAATGGACTATTTTACATGCTACACACACAGGTCTTTCTCACAGTCTTTTTTCCCCTCTGTTTCCATTCCAGACCTTCTGCCCGGCGCAGTCAAAACAGTCAAACAACACAACCAGGCAGTCTATTGTAATACAAAGATGTCATATCAGGCTTGCTCCTGCCAAACGGGTGTAGAGGGAGCGAGGCTTTGAATGCCGGACAATTCCGACCACCTTCAGAAGGCTCTGGAGACAAAGGGAGAAAGACAGATAGGCGTTGCACTTTGAACCCGGTATCAGCAAGCTGACTCATGTTTATTTACCAACCGTGCCAGCTGGCTCATGGCATCCAGGTAGGTGTGAGAAAAAAGCAGATAAGACGTATATTTACAGGACTAATAGTCATAAATGATATTCCACATGAATCCACATCGCATTTGCAAAGATCTGGACAGCCTGCTACAGTATATAGGAAAAGGTCTGTAGAGTAGTGGTTAAGGTAAAGGACTGGGACACGCAAGGTCAGTGGTTCTAATCCCGGTGTAGCCACAATAAGATCCACACAGCTGTTGGTGCCTTGAGCAAGGCCCTTAACCCTGCATCGTTCCAGGGGAGGTTTATCTCCTGCTTAGTCTAATCAACTTTACGTCGCTCTGGATAAGAGTGTCTGCCAAATGCCAATAATGTAATGTAATGTAATCAACTGATCCACATGTGATAAAGGTAATTTGAGTTGCAGGTATGCATTGCATGCAGATCTGCTCCTTGCCAATGCACTGGTCCCACCATAGCATGTTCCCACCATATACACATAGTGGATAAATGAATCTGTGAGAATGTGACACTGTAGATTGTGATTATTATAAGCTGTAGTACATGGATATACAAATCCAGCCCTGGCTTTCTTTACTCCCGTGTAATTTACTGAATATGGTGTGCTACCGATTGGCCGCTGAGTAACAGAGGTGTTAATTATATACAGTTAGGTCTATACATATTCGACAGTTGGTACGATTTCTGTTATTTTGGCTCCGTAGCGTTGGTTTTTGAATGAAATGATGAGACATGAGGTTAAAGTGCAGTCTGTCACCTTTAATTTGAGGTTATTTACATCCATATTGGGTTTAGGAATTACAACACCTTTTATATATACCCCCCCCCCCCCCCCCCCCCCCCGCCCCATTTTACGGGACCAAAAGTAATTGGACAGTTGGCTTATCAGCTGTGTCTGATTTGTGAAATATATTCAATGGCTTCCTTAGTGCAGGTATAAGGCAGCTTTCAGTATCTGGTCTTGATCCAGTTGGAGCCTGTTGCTGTGCCGTTTGTAAACCTAAGGACCAGGGTTGTGCCAACGGCAGTCAAGGAAGCCATTACTTACAGACTGCACTGTAGTCCTCCCTCTAGACAGAAGAATTGTGCTATTTAGAAAATCCAGGTGGATTTGGAACAAAATAGAGGGGAAGGTGGCAACTCAGGCGTGGAGCTGCTTTGGGTATAAACACAGAGATGAAAGTTCGCACGAAAGGCTCTGGGCATTAGCATCTACTAAACGTGTGAATGTAAAAATGTAAATGGACGCCGCGAGAGGTTTTTACGGGCGGGTATCACACGCCGCACTCGCGGCCCACGCACCACAGCGCTGTGGGGCCCGGCTCTTACCGCGCGTTGTGAAGTGCGCTCCCCCCCGTTTACCGCGCCCGATAGCGCACCGGAGTGAGTCACGGCGAGACACGGCGGATGTGAAATTGGACGGCGGTAATCGCCGGCAGACGGAAGGCCGCGGCGCGTCTCCTGATAATGGCCGGCTAATGGGCGAGGACACAAATCCAGTTCCATTTGTTCGCCGCTGAACCAGGGTGCGCCAAGCCTTGCTATCGCTCCTCCGCAGATTAGGACGATGTAGCAGGAGGAGATAAAAAGTCCCCTTTTGTTTATTTTATTTTATTTATTTATTTATTTACTTTCCCGGAACGAGGCGCGCACGAGTCGCTGCTATAACACGTCTAACGCGGACTGTGGCTTGTCGACGGAAGAAGATAAGGCTGTTTCGCCGGCCTGTTTGCAGACGGGACGCTGGGATCAGCTGTCTCATGAGGGAAGTCGCGTTTTGATTGAGGCGAACCTTGAGCGTGCGGGGGAGGGGGGGGCAAAAACATGCAAGTCTGTGGAGACACTGCTTTCCATCAATCCTCACTCCTAACAGAGACAACTGCATCTGCTAATACCGCGTGTGCACATTTTATACATTTTATACATTTCACTTCTGCTCTTAGTCAGAATGACATACACAGTTTTCCTCCGGGATCTTCAAATCTGGACCTTGAATCGAAATCCGGCCCTGTTTTTTTTTCTCCCGGGTAATTAATTAACTGAACAAGTGCTACTGATTGGCTTCACACCTGACTCCCAGGTAACGGGGGGGGGGGGGGGGGGGGGGGGGGACCTCAGCCTTAGTGGACCATGATCTGAGGAACAGGGGCTTACAATAGATTATTTTTTTTACATAAAAAGGCCTTTGCATAGGTGAACATAGCCTGAAGCACGGTCACCACCTTGATAAAGTGCAGCACCCCACCTGAGAATCAAACTGACTCAGTTACAAGTTCAGCTGGATCACTTCTTCCACAGTTCTCCCTCAACAGAACAACCCGTTTTTATCAAATCAGAAAGGCATTACAGGAACTGACATCATCATCATCATTTGCAACATGAGCCCAAGTGGCACCGTCGCACTCAAAAGTGAAATTGCCCAGAGATAATTGAAAAGCACCCAAAATCTTGACAAGTAAGGAACTAAATGAATAGCTAAATCAATCAGCTGCCAAACAGTACTCAGAGTCTATATCCTCTACTCCAAGCATGCCTTTGACAAGGACTTCTTAAAATGGCAGCCAATCAAATGGCAAGATTCAGTGATTCAGTGAGAAAACATGAATTGTGTTATTTTCCAAAAAAATGTCATTCAGAAACACCCCCACCTCTCACATCCACTGTAAATGTCACAGTGATCCATCTTCCATGCTCCGCTGAAGGTGTCTGTCTTTCAAAAAAGAATGAGAAAAAAACAGAAGAAGCCTGGAATGACATCCTAGTGTCACGGGGAAAACAGAAGAACAAACAACCAAAGAGTCCCACCGTGCCCGCTTTTACACACAGCCTTTGTAGGCACTTTTCCTTCCTTTATTTCTGGGAGCGAGGGTTTCTCGCCGAGCTCAATGGGATATTTGGCGTCGCCGGATGGTGCTAAGCAGCTACCGTTTCATTCCATTACGTTTTGATTCATGCGGCATTACTGGAGGAGGCGCTGCAGCCCTGTTCCTCCCCTGGTCCATCCCCACGCTTCAACACATCCTGGAGGTGCAGATTCATCCCGCTCCACTGTTAACGGCATACTTTACAACCCATTATCCTAACCCACGTAGACTTTCTACTTTATTTGCTAGTTTAATAGCTCAACCAGGCGGCATGGATGGTGCAGTGGGTAGAGGTCCTGGGTTTGCCCCTGCGACCCTGTTCAGGATAATGTTCAGGTTAGGATAATGGATGAATACCTCAACCTGACTCAACCCTCAAGCCAGCAGAGGATGGCTTCCTCCTCTATAGCCAAGTTCTTCCCGAGATTTCTTCCCGTCTGGCAGTTTCTCACCAATGTTTGGTCTGTCTTGGTGCGCAGGGCTGGGATTTCCCCCTTTTTCTCCTCCCTTACTGTTACTCTGTAAAGCGTCGTTGTGACAGTCGTCTGTTAAAAGAGTACAAGTACAACTGAATTGAAATTGAATTGAGTCAGCCGGGCCCTGCCAGGTGGACAGGTGTACGCTTATTCAGATATTTGCAGGCTAGCCCATGCCCAGCAAATCATGTCCAATGTCTGAAATGAGAAACTAGATGTAGACAAGAAGGTCTGATGTTCACGGAGCAGGAACTGATTATTAGTGCGAGGCTCAAATCCAGAAAGCTGAATTAATTCAAATGTATTTCTTTATTTTATTTATAAGAGCCCTGACAGGAAGATCATGTGCTGTATAAACACCTCGTTTGGCTGCCTTTGGATCGAAGCCACCCTAGATTGGTAAAATCCCTCACACACATTCTCTCTCATCACACATAAATTCACTTGCTCTTACACTGAATTTCACACTCTCTCACACATATTCTCTCTCTGTCTCTCTAACACACACACACACACACACACACACGCACACACGCTTGCACATACACACTCACTCCATCATTTCACTCCTTTTTTGTGTGGGGTGAAAGACTCAGTCACTGGTGGACTGATTGACTGACAGGCTGACTAGCTGATTGACTGATTGACTGACTGACTGACTGACTGATTGACTGACTGACTGACTGGCTGATTGACTGATTCACTGACTGACTGACTGACTGATTCACTGACTGACTGACTGACTGGCTGATTGACTGACTGATTCACTGACTGACTGACTGACTGACTGGCCTTGGCAGGGAGTGGCAGTGACAGCTGACTTATTTACTGACTGATTGACTAACTGACTAACTGACTGACTGATTGACTGACTGACTGACTGACTGACTGACTGATTGACTGACTGACTGGCTGACTGACTGGCCTTGGCAGGGAGTGACAGTGACAGCTTTTCGCAGTCACAGTGAATTAAGGGCCCCATCAGTACAAACACATCTTCAGCCACATGTTGGTGTGTTTGTGGGGAGGGGTGTTGTTCTTCGGCCAGAGTGTTTTTATGTGTCTGTAATCTGGATTCCAGGTTTTAACACCCTTACTCTTCCAAACACCTTCCCAACTTTGTGCCATAGGATCTTTGGTATTCTGTTCTGTACTCTACAGCTCAGGAAAAGCGGGGGTGGCAAAATGCTGGAAATATGGCAAAAAGCCTGCAGGTTGCCCTACCTTTGTGAATTGTTATGCCAAAAGAAAACACGACAAAGGTATCAATTCTCCTGTAATAATGTCTACGGCATACAAGCTTACTCTGTCAAAAAAGATCCTAAATAGAAATATGCTACCCTGAAAAATGTTTTGATCAATCAATGCTACCCTGGTATGATATCGCGCTCAAGCAGTGATAACTCGTGTGGTGCAGGAGCAGTGCTGGTGGCGTGGGTGTATCTAAGAACCAGGTTGGAGGATCTTGGTTTGAATTTGTCAGTTAGGAGAGTGTTTTCACATTTTGAATTTGTCAGTTAGGAGAGTGTTTTCACAGTTTGAATTTGTCAGTTAGGAGAGTGTTTTCACAGTTTGAATTTGTCGGTTAGGAGAGTGTTTTCACAGTTTGAATTTGTCGGTTAGGAGAGTGTTTTCACAGTTTGAATTTGTCGGTTAGGAGAGTGTTTTCACAGTTTGAATTTGTCAGTTAGCAGAGTGTTTTCACAGTTTGAATTTGTCAGTTAGAAGAGTGTTTTCACAGTTTGAATTTGTCGGTTAGAAGAGTGTTTTCACAGTTTGAATTTGTCGGTTAGGAGAGTGTTTTCACAGTTTGAATTTGTCGGTTAGGAGAGTGTTTTCACAGTTTGAATTTGTCGGTTAGGAGAGTGTTTTCACAGTTTGAATTTGTCGGTTAGGAGAGTGTTTTCACAGTTTGAATTTGTCAGTTAGGAGAGTGTTTTCACAGTTTGAATTTGTCGGTTAGGAGAGTGTTTTCACAGTTTGAATTTGTCGGTTAGGAGAGTGTTTTCACAGTTTGAATTTGTCAGTTAGCAGAGTGTTTTCACAGTTTGAATTTGTCAGTTAGAAGAGTGTTTTCACAGTTTGAATTTGTCAGTTAGAAGAGTGTTTTCACAGTTTGAATTTGTCGGTTAGGAGAGTGTTTTCACAGTTTGAATTTGTCGGTTAGGAGAGTGTTTTCACAGTTTGAATTTGTCGGTTAGGAGAGTGTTTTCACAGTTTGAATTTGTCGGTTAGGAGAGTGTTTTCACAGTTTGAATTTGTCGGTTAGGAGAGTGTTTTCACAGTTTGAATTTGTCGGTTAGGAGAGTGTTTTCACAGTTTGAATTTGTCAGTTAGCAGAGTGTTTTCACAGTTTGAATTTGTCAGTTAGAAGAGTGTTTTCACAGTTTGAATTTGTCGGTTAGAAGAGTGTTTTCACAGTTTGAATTTGTCGGTTAGGAGAGTGTTTTCACAGTTTGAATTTGTCGGTTAGGAGAGTGTTTTCACAGTTTGAATTTGTCGGTTAGGAGAGTGTTTTCACAGTTTGAATTTGTCGGTTAGGAGAGTGTTTTCACAGTTTGAATTTGTCAGTTAGGAGAGTGTTTTCACAGTTTGAATTTGTCGGTTAGGAGAGTGTTTTCACAGTTTGAATTTGTCGGTTAGGAGAGTGTTTTCACAGTTTGAATTTGTCAGTTAGCAGAGTGTTTTCACAGTTTGAATTTGTCAGTTAGAAGAGTGTTTTCACAGTTTGAATTTGTCGGTTAGAAGAGTGTTTTCACAGTTTGAATTTGTCGGTTAGGAGAGTGTTTTCACAGTTTGAATTTGTCGGTTAGGAGAGTGTTTTCACAGTTTGAATTTGTCGGTTAGGAGAGTGTTTTCACAGTTTGAATTTGTCGGTTAGGAGAGTGTTTTCACAGTTTGAATTTGTCGGTTAGGAGAGTGTTTTCTCAGTTTGAATTTGTCAGTTAGGAGAGTGTTTTCACAGTTTGAATTTGTCGGTTAGGAGAGTGTTTTCACAGTTTGAATTTGTCGGTTAGGAGAGTGTTTTCACAGTTTGAATTTGTCGGTTAGGAGAGTGTTTTCACAGTTTGAATTTGTCGGTTAGGAGAGTGTTTTCACAGTTTGAATTTGTCGGTTAGGAGAGTGTTTTCACAGTTTGAATTTGTCGGTTAGGAGAGTGTTTTCACAGTTTGAATTTGTCGGTTAGGAGAGTGTTTTCACAGTTTCAGTGGGAAACCGGTATCAAAAAAACACGCCGTTCCAGTACAAAAGTGCCCACACAGACTCCACAACATATCATTAGTTCACCCAGTGGGGAGGGCACAGTTCATTTTCTAAATAAAGGAGGGCACCGGGAATGGACGGACAGGTGTTTGCCGCAGTGCCAGGCTGGGCCTCCTTGGCAGTGTTCTGGGGAGCTGGAAGGTTGCCCCCTTCTCCTCCTCCTTGCTGTTTGATGTAGTGCGTGGGCGTGGGCATCCACCCCCCTCTCCCCCCTTGATCCGCTCCATCTGCCCACACTGCGCTCGCTCCACAGTGCCGGAACATTCCGGCCCCTTCTCTGACCTCTCCGCTGGGGAGGGGGGGCTGACCTCTTGTTTTGCGGCTCAGGTTTCCGCCCCAGGCAGCAGGGGGCGCGGCGGGTTTTTCGTTTGAATGGCGGGGGCTCGCGCGGAGAGTCATCGGTTAAAAGAGACTTGGGTTTAAAAGGTTCAAAGGCACCCAACACGTGTCATAGAGAAAATTCAACTGACGGATCTAGTGGCTGACTAGTGACGACTCGCAACTCATTGTGTGCCTATGACTCATCTTATTTTTGGTGCATGGTCAAAGTGTGGAGACCCTCTTTATGTGGAAATTTTACCAGGACACAAAAGCTAACACCCCAAACCTTTGAAAGTATACCATGGACTCTTTATGGGGTGACATGGCTCAGGCAGTAAGAGCAGTCATCTGGCAGTCGGAGGGTCCCTGAGCAAGACACCTAACCCCTAAATGCTCCTGACGAGTAGGTTGGTGCCTTGCATGGCAGCCAATTGCTGTCGGTGTGTGGGTGTGTGTATGAATGGGTGAATGAGAAGCATCAATTGTACAGCGCTTTGGATAAAGGCGCTATATAAATGCCAACCATTAACCATTTACCATTTTAATGGCCACAGTACACCTGGACCTCTGTTGTAATGTCACATCCCTACAGTTTAGTGTGCGTCTGTTTTGAGCACTGAATTTCTGCTACAGGGAAGGGAGATTTTTTTTCAGTGTTATGGTGGATGAAGTGAATTCATTCTTTGGACGGCAATCAGTCAGGGCAGCTATGTAATTGCCCTGGAAGACTGATGGTTGACAACTTACAAAACAACTGCGTGTGTGCAGCTCTAATTAATCACCTGCAGGGTAAACAGACTCACACGTCGTGATGTCTTGTGTGTTTTTTGGGGTTTTTTATTTTTTTATTTTATTTGTAGCCTTTTCTGTGAAACGGCTCTGCAGTAATTTCTTTTATTTTCATAGTTATGCCACATATGGGGAAAAAAGCAAATGGTGAAAGGAGTGCTTTTGAATATCACCGGCTTGCAAATGCTAATGTCATAGCAACAGAGCAGGCCGGGCCTCATCCAAATCCATACTGCTAATGAACTGCATCGGAACATTCTCAACGGATCGGTTTCTGAAAACACAACGTGCACACACACACATGCACACACACACACAGACACACACTCACACGCTACATAAATGCAAACCTGAAAAAGAGGCAGAACACTATGGGAATGAGAGACATTTTAAAAGTGCAGCATTGTTTGTCTTATTTCATACTTTTATTACTGTGCTCCACAGGAGAGCTCCGGAGCCCCATGCTGCACTGTGGCACAAAGCCAGAGAGAGAGAGAGAGAGAAAGAGAGAGAGAGAGAGGGGGGGGGAGAGAGAAAGAGGGAGAGAGAGAGGGCGAGAGAGAAAGAGAGAGTGAGAGAGAGAGAGGGTGAGAGGGAGAGAGAGAGAGAGTGAGAGAGAGAGAGAGGGAGAGGGAGAGAGGGAGAGAGAGAGAGGGTGAGAGAGAGGAAGAGAGAGAGAGAGGGGGGGAGCGAGAGAGAAAGAGGGAGAGAGAGGGCGAGAGAGGGGGAGAGAGAGAAAGAGGGAGAGAGAGAGGGCGAGAGAGGGGGAGAGAGAGAAAGAGGGAGAGAGAGAGAGGGCAAGAGAGGGGGAGAGATAGAGAAAGAAAGAGGGAGAGAGATAGAGGATAGAGAGAGAAAGAGGGAAAGGGAGAGAGGGAGAGAGAAAAGTGGAACAGGTCAGTGGGCAGTGACAGGCCTCTCCCAGCCTGTGTGTCAGTCAGGATGGAGGTGAAGATTACTCTGGCAGAACGGGTCGTGTGTCAGAGACGTGGGCTTGTACCGGTCCCTGTGGTGGGCACAGCAGCGGATCTGCACTCAGACGCCTTTACAGAGTTCCTGAGATCAACAGACACACACACTCACACATACTCACACACATATACACAGGCATGCACACATACACACATGTACACACACACACAGATACACACTCACACATACTCACACACACACACAGGCACGCACACATACACACACGCACACTCACACACATACACACACACGTACACACACACACAGGCACACACACACAAATGCACATATATATACAAACAAAGGCACACATACAGACATATACAATGGAACGCATGTGCACACACATGGACATGCACACCCTTGCTGATATATGTGTATATATTCCTCGAAGCAAATAATTGTGCAATAATAAAATGCAATAATATTGTTATTCAGATTCCGTTGGATGTTCTCTGTCCCAGATCACTCTTCTCCATGGTCCACTGACTACTCGTGAAAATCTTGCATTAACAGTAAAAAACACAAAACACAGGTACTTTCAAGTTCATGTTTTACTAGCATGAGAGAAAACCGCTGGTGTAACATTCGAATTAAAGATTTTACAAACAGGCAATGCCCTTTTGTGTGAGGTATTACATTCTCACAGAAAAACAAAAAAACCATTTAGCCAGTTTCCCCCGAGTTCCATTTTGTGCTAATCTGTGCAGATGTAGTTTTTTTTTTGCTCCTGTTGTGTTCCATCTGATCTCACTCCCAAAGGGTGTCCCCACGCCATACAGCCCACAGACCACCTAATGAGCCAGTGAATTATCACTGACCCCCACCATTAGGGTGAAATTGCCAGGTTTGCAGCATTTAGTGGAGGAAGCAATCCCCCAACCCCAACCTACACACAGCAGAGCCTCTGACTGGCTGGATAACTGACAGACTGACTGACTGACTGACTGACTGATTGCCTGCCTGACTGACTGACTGACTGACTGGCTGACTGACTGACTGGCTGACTGACTGACTGGAGGAGAAAAGAAAAGTGAGAAAATTGAGTGAAAAGATCTCATGAATTATGTTGTCATTGAATGCATTTTGTTTGAAAGTGATGAAAAATGATTAGCCCACATAGACCGCTGTTGTGCTACCTGTGTTAAGAGGTTTGAGTGTACTCAGCATTGGGACATGGGTATAACCAATTGTAAAAAAAAAAAACAGTAAATTATGTGGGGGGGGGGGACCCTGTCAGTAAACATCTCTGTTGATGATTTGCATGAACCAGGAAAATTAATTTGATAAGCCGTTTTGCCTCGGGTGCAATTTCGTCTGTCAGTCGATAAATTAACCAAACACTTATTCTGTATCCATCAGTCAAAATCCATTTGAAAACCATTTGCTGAATCAGAAGTGGCTGATTATCATTTCTAATGGAGAGAGAGGTGTGATCGGAGCGACAATGAATACCGCTTATTACAGACCATCAACCCCCTGTTTCTCCAAAATGGACGCAGCGCAGTTTTACGACAGCACCTTTTGAAAATCAGACCTCGAAAAAACATTTTTATTTTTAATAACCAACATATTGGTACCATCAAGTGTTTATGCTAAAATATGCAAATATGAGAACATTTTGAAAAAAACTATTGAAAGCATATTCCAAAGCCGAGGGCAGGACTATGCATAACACAGCACGACAGTATCTGCAGCACAACCCAACCCCACGTCCTGCAGTGTCTGCAGCGCTGCTCAACTCCACGTCCTGCAGTGTCTGCAGCGCTGCTCAACTCCACGTCCTGCAGTGTATGCAGCGCTACTCAACTCCACGTCCTGCAGTGTCTGCAGCGCTACTCAACTCCACGTCCTGCAGTGTCTGCAGCCCTGCTCAACTCCACGTCCTGCAGTGCTACTCAACTCCACATCCTGCAGTGTCTGCAGCGCTAACTCAACTCCACGTCCTGCAGTGCTACTCAACCCCACGTCCTGCAGTGTCTGCAGCGCTACTCAACCCCACATCCTGCAGTGCTACTCAACTCCACATCCTGCAGTGTCTGCAGCGCTAACTCAACTCCACATCCTGCAGTGCTACTCAACCCCACATCCTGCAGTGCTACTCAACTCCACGTCCTGCAGTGCTACTCAACCCCACGTCCTGCAGTGTCTGCAGAGCTACTCAACCCCACGTCCTGCAGTGTCTGCAGTGCTACTCAACCCCACGTCCTGCAGTGTCTGCAGCGCTACTCAACCCCACATCCTGCAGTGTCTGCAGCACTACTCAACTCCACGTCCTGCAGCGCTACTCAACTCCACGTCCTGCTGGCCGCATTGTCCACAGGTATTTGCTGCAGACTCTGCGGCCCGCAGGACGTGGGGTTGAGTAGCACTGCAGACACTGCAGGACATGGGGTTGAGTAGCACTGCAGGACATGGGGTTGAGTAGCACTGCAGACACTGCAGGACGTGGGGTTGAGTAGCACTGCAGACACTGCAGGACGTGGAGTTGAGTAGCACTGCAGACACTGCAGGACGTGGGGTTGAGTAGCGCTGCAGACACAGAAAACTACTTAGTCCAGAAGTATGTTTCAACCAAGGCACGTATTCTGGGGTGCAGTGCGCAGAACGTTACATTTTGGAACAAACATTGGCACACCTGTATCAAGGTGAGCCACAGTGGATATCTAGAATCCTTGTAAAATCTCAGCAAGACTGTGTGAGCAGAGAGAAAGCACTGCAGCAAGTGGAAAACACTTTTAATTCATGTTTGGGTGAACTGTCCTTTCCCACATATTCTCCCGAGCAACTGGACTACCCTGCCTGGTCCTGGCTGCTGCTGAAACATCTTTATAAATGCCTCAACATGCACATACATACATACCTACACACATGCACACATACCCACACACCACACAACCACACACATGCACACACACACACACACACCACAATCACACGCATGCAAACACACACACTGCTGGAACACTTTTATAAATTGGCTACACTGAGCCTCTCAGCTTCGAGCCAAAGAGATAGGATCCTGAATGACACACACACGCACTCACACTCACACTCACACACGCACTCACACACGCACACACACACACACACATACACACACATAACCACACACATGCACACACACACACGCATACACACACATAACCACACACATGCACTCACACACGTACACGCACACACACAACCACACATGCACACACACACACACACATACACACATAACCACACACACACACACACACACGCACACACATAACCACACACACACACACACACACACACACACACACACACGCACACACACACACACACATGCACACACTTGCCCGCCCACAGGGTGCTCTCAGTCAGGCCACCAATAATTATGAACCAGAAGAATTTTGTTTCTCTGTCCTTCCGTGTGCAATATAGCCGAGCGTTATTCTAAACGAAGACACAATTTTGGTAATGAAAGATTACAGAAGCCAACCAGGTCAACCCAAAGAAGGACTGGAGGACAAGGACATTTGCTTTGCATCATCAATGACCTTCTAAAGTCACCCTGGCCTGTAAGATTCATTCACGACAACATAACAGTTCTTTGCAAATGTTTTTTTTTTTTTTTTTTTACAGTAACATACTAGCTCACTTATACTGTGACTATTATTATTGAGAAAGGGCTCTTGAAGTAGTCAGAAGCTTTGAAAGGCTACCTTACGAGAGGCAAATTGAACACGAGCTAGCAAACAGCGGTTCAAATGATACAGTAGATGTAGCAAGAAAACTGTCTTCTTTTTTTTTTTTCGTTTTACACGAACAGAAAATTGCCATTCCGGTGCTGCGGCAGCTGAAACAGATCAGCTCGTACAATGCACCTTCAAATGTCATTGGGTGCCGGGGAGACGGAGGGAGAAAATCGCTTTTTAGAGCAGTAGAAGACAGAAGGGAGGGGTCCCGTTTATTAAGCGTTTCCCCTCGGGGCCTCGATTTAAAGGTTGCAAATCCGCCAGCCCCAGATTCCACATTCCCAGACCCGTATCTCACTCTCCAGATACAGATTTTGCCCCCCCCCACCCTTAAATATTTCCTCTCTGGAATGGGCCCAAGCTAATTAATCCCAAACTCTCAGGCTAGAAGTGATCAATGGTTTCAGAAACTCAGCTGGCGTTTGAGCGTTTGAGCTTTCCGAAAGTCGAATGTCATACGGCAGCCCGTGTGCCCGGTTTGAGAAAGTGAAAATGCTCGTGTTTTAAACATGAAGAACTTCCAAGTCCGAGGAGGAGACGCCCCTGTGGGGTGTGAGGCTTGATTTGACAGCACATTTGTCAGTTTTGATTTTTAAAATTACATTGTTTGCTTGTGAACAAGCATGTATGTGCGTATCAGAAATTTTTCATTTCCATTTCGCCCCAAGGCATCTTCCTCATTCTGAAGACGTTTCTGTTCCTCAATCTGCTTTTTTATTTATTTATTTAGATTTTCTTTTTTTCTCCAAGCAGTGACTCAGTTCAGGATAGACCACTGTCAATACATAGTGTAAACGGTTGGCATTTAGATTGAAAGCGCTGCACAACTGATGCTTCTCACTCACCCATTCACACACACACACACACACACACACACACACTCACACACCGACAGCTATACCATATTCATCTAAATACACCTTTAACTTCCCATGCCTTTAAAATATATTTTGTTTTGCGATGGCCTATATTTTAGTCGGTCTTAACATTGACAAAAACATGACCAATAGCCCCTTGTGTAATGTAAGAGCAGGATACAAGAAAATATAAACAATGCTTGCGGATAAGATGAGCCCAGCCCATCTAGCATGTTTGCCTTTCCCACACGCGTATGTTTAGGGGGGGAGAGGTAGACGTGTCAACCCTAATGTTTTCATTTGAATTGATAGCTAGACAGGCTCACATGCCCGTGAGACCGAACCTTTGATGGCACGGGCCTAAGCGATCCCGCAGTGCGTCTCCCCCGGAGTTGAGGAACCTGTCTGCGGTGTTGCCCGTGGTCTAAAGGGCATTCAGCGCTGTCAAACTTAATCCAGAAAACTCGTCTCTCGTGCCTCCTGTTCCGGAAGCTACCGGGAAGCCATTTCATGCATAAATAATCTTTTGAGGGGATAGATTGTTTCTAAGCCCTATTCTTCTGCTGAGGGAACACGAATCTGTTTTATTAATCCCCTTTTTAAAAAGTTAAAGCATACAACTTAAATTCTGCACTGAGAGAGGAAATGCCTTCATAAATCCTGAGTGTGAACCCAGGGCTAGTTTTATTCCCCTTCTCTGAAATGGTTCTCACATTTCTATGACCTTATTCTGTGGTGTCCGTAACCTCAGACAATAATCTCCACGTGGTCTAATAGTGGCACTCCACAACATTAATATGAGAACCACCTGTAAGAGTGCATTTTTTTATTATTGTTTTTATTTATTTTTTTATTTTTTTATTTACAGGTGTATGTATTCCAGTGCAGAATATATACAGTGCCCTACCCACGCCCAACAAAATAAATATAAATGACAGTACAAAAATAAACAAAACAAAAACATTTAGGCAAGGGCTATGTCACAACTGGACCCCATGAACCAAAACAAGCCAAATGCATGAAGACAAAACAGACACAAAGCGAAAGAAAAAAAGACTGTTCGCAACTAATCAAAATTAATCAAAATTCTAAAATGTCTTATTAATGTAATGACAAAGAGTACACAGACACATGTACACACACACACCGAGCCGGACTTCATCTGTACCGCACACACACATACACACACACACACACACACTCCGCACCCTCAGACCCTTGAGTTCACGGAGGTTGGTTTTAAACCTTGAAAAGAACATCACCGCACAGAGCGGGGGTGTGGGGGGTGTGGGGGGGGCGGTATTTAAGCAGCTGTTCTGGAACAAAATGTGCCTCATCTGAGACACAACAAATCTCCGCAGAGCCGGGCCCTGTGGTCCCTGGAGAGGCCGTTCAGCCAGGCACTCGCCTGCCTCAGCCCCATTACGGGCTGCTTTGAGTCAGCCGCCCGACGCTCTGAGGGTGCCTGTTATCGGTTCGATTGAGGTTGTCCAAGGCTGGCGTTTAAGCAGCCTTGCTGAAGCTAAGTAGTTGGTTGATCAGTTCAGACCAGCTCCCGGCTTGATATGGTTTGACCGGCTCCAGCTATGTTTTGAAACAGCTGGTAGCTTGTTGACCAGCTTATAGTTCAGACAAGCTACCAGCACTAGCTGGCTGACCAGCTGATACATTACATTACATTACATTACATTACATTAATGGCATTTGGCTGACGCTCTTATCCAGAGCGACATACAGTTGATTGGACTAAGCAGGAGACAACCCTCCCCTGGAGCAATGCAGGGTTAAGGGCCTTGTTCAAGGGCCCAACAGCTATGCAGATCTGATAGTGGCTACTGGGTATGCCCCTGACACCCAGCTAGACCAGCGTGGCCATGCTGGTTGACCAGCTCATACCCAGATAGACCAGCTTATACCAGCTTTACCAGCTCAATGTTCAAGCTGGCATAGCTAGATTATACAGTAGGGAGCCCCCTGTGAAGCTAATGAACAGGGTACCCGAATGCCTTCCACGTTGCTTGTGTCCCATTCAACAGTGTGTTAAGCCCATGTTCGCCCTTGTGGAAGGATTACCTGTGCGACAGGGCCAACCTGTTCTCCGCCAAGGCTGAAGATCAGCGGGAACATGTTTGGCAGTTGCATCTTAAAAACAAAATCCATACGAGTGAGCCTCGTAATCCTGCCGGTGTTTGACATTCACCACGGATCCCGTGGGAAGTGCTGAGAAATTCCAATTGGGATTAATGTTTGGCAGGACGTGCTTAGTAAGTTTCATACTCTTGTATGGCACCAGATGTTGACACGTCAAAATGCCATGCCTGGCTTATCTGAGCTGTACCTACCTAATTCCTTTGTCTCCAGAAATCATTTGGCTTGTCATTACCCAACCCAAATCTACTCTGGGTACCTGACAAGTGCAATAGTTTCATTTTTATTTGCTGATTTGTTGTTATTATGATTTGTCATATTGTGTGTGCGTGTGTGTGTGTGTGTGCGTGTGCATGCGTCTGTGTTTTATTTCTGTATTACTAAAAGCGTAAAGAGTACCAGCCTTGTGTGATTATGGGAGACAGGACATGATGTCATCTGAAAGGTACTGAACAAAATACCAGCCTTGAGTCGAAACAGAGCCCTTCCATTTGAAAAAAAATATGGGCACACTTTTTTAATGTTTGACATTCTCTGAATTCTCTGGACCAATGGCCACATGCCACAGGAAAGGGGATTTGTTTTGCTGAAGAACTGACAGCCAAAATGGAGAAAGACTTAAAAACTAAATGACTCCTTTTGGGGGGGGGGCATTTCCCCCTGTGCACAGCCACACGTACAAAGACAACTCCCAGTGAGGAGTATGTATTTGACAAGGCTGTGGAGAATAAAAAAAGCACAGAAAGATAATTGCGTTTTTCTTCATTTGGCCTTCAGCTGAAGCACTCTAAAGGCAGTGATGCAGCCCAAAGGGCATGAGGTGAACACAGGCTGTCCTCGTGGTGAATGAGTCTGGCAGCTCTGTAGGGTAGTGTGTAACAGGCCACAGCATCGTCCAGGAAGAGAGGGGGGTATGTGAGCGGGGTACTCCTCCCGTGTGTGTGTGTACCTGTGTGTGTGGCTGCACATACAGTATGTGTGTGTGCAGAAGTATGTGTGTGTGTGTGCGCTTGTGTGTGCACGTGTCTGTGCGTGTGTACCTGAGTGTGCAGTTGCATTAGGGTGTGTATCGGTGTATGTGCACGCATGTGTGGGGGCACAAGTGTATGTGTGCGTGTGCATGTGTGTTGTGTGTGCACGTGCATGTGTGTGTGCACAAGTGTATGCGTGCGTGTATGTATTGATCGGGGTGACTGCAGAACTGGCTGCTGGGTACTGGCTTTTGAGAGGATGTGTGCTCTGTTGCACATTAGCGTGCTGTTCGGAGTTCTGTTTAATTGTCAGAGGAGTGTAGAAATGTAGAAATAGGGGCATAAAACGTTAATTATGTGTTCCTGTGGAAAGTCCAAGTTGAAGGGGCGTCGGGGGGGCTGGGGAAGGGGGGCTGTTGTTGCTGAACACTTCATTAGAAACTGCTGTTGACCTTTTCTCCACAAGGCAACACACCCATAACTCTCCTCCTTCCTCCCCACACATGCCGCAGAATCCCCCCCACCCCCCCCCCCCAAGCGACCGTGTAGGGGTCCTGTTAGCTTCATGACGTCACACGTTCCTGGCTCCCGCCCCGTTGGCTCGGTCCTGACGCCGAGGTAAACAAAATCCATTATTCCTGAGAGTCGGCCGCGGTCTGGTCCTGCGGGTGGAGGTGGGTTATGTAAGTGACCACTACCGGAGGGCGGGGTCTGACCTATGACTCACCTAGTCCTGAATACAGATTAGGAGACTAATACTTTGAAAGGAGAGATAGCCTCTCTCTCTCTCTCTCCCTCCCTCCCTCTCCCTCTGTAACAAAACCCAGCCACCAGTTTTTCATGACCCACCTCATATGACTTTTCTTATTTAAATGGCGTATTTGGGGATTAAAGGCCCGTTCCTATTGGTGTTGGAGGTCAGCGGAGTTAACCCTCATCTTCGATCAGAGGAGTCGTCTTGAGGGATTGCCTGCAGCAAGTTTTTTTTTTTTTTTTTTTAAACAAGGGATAAAACAAGCAATCCATTTCTCTCCGGCTCTGAATTCGAGTTATTTTTTTATTTTCCTGAATGGGTCACACTCGGCGGAATAATGAATATGGCGAATATTTCTGTCAGCCCCGGGATAAATGTAGAGCGCCAGCAGGTCGTACAGAGGCGCCCATCACCGCCGCCAACTGCCCTCCTTATTCACGGCCTCCGCTCCTCCTCGGATGTGGGTCAAGTAGGCCCCATGTACCCAAAAACTGTTCCCGCTCTTTAGATGCTGGTAAAAAAAAAAAAATAGTGACTGATCACTGAGAAATTTGAATGAAACGTGTTAAAAGTGGTACTAATTCAGTTTTGATTTGAATATTGGGAAAAATGTATATATATATACATAGTGTTGGTGAAACTGGTGAAACAATCTTTGGGAATGTTGCTGGTATCCAAATATTTGATTATCTGACACAGGTCTGGGTATGTTGACTATGGAATCTGGTCATGGGTTACCTTTGAAAACCTTTTTAGTAGTTTTGGGGCATTAGCACTTTAGATGCTGGTAAATACTGTTATCTCTATGATGGTGATGCATCAGACTCGTGACCATTTGGTTACATTCGCAAACTATCCAATCACACGTTGCGAGAAATTATGACAGTGTCCACGAGATAAGACAATTCTAGACGTTTCTTTCAGTTGAACAGACATTTTTTTTGTTGAACGATACTTGTGAAACAGTCTCTTGTGTGCCAAGGGATGAATTAGCCTTCGGTTTAGGGTGGTTCCTCAGGTAACTACCATGTTTCTTGCAACCGAATCCCAGGCATGTCTCCACTGGTGTCCAGTATTTGCCAACAAGATTAATTGTGTTTATCTCTCCTTTGACTAGCGTTATGTCTCACCCGTAGTACCGTGGGGATTATAAGGTGGTCTGAGGTAATCAGCAGATCACAGGTACTGGCTGAATGGATCCTGATGCAGGTGAGAAACGGAGGGAAGCATAGCCGCACAAAAAAAAAAGAAAAAAAGAGCAGAAACTGAAAAATAGAGAAAAAGGGCTCGTGATGTCAACGGGTTGCCATGGAAACGCCAAGCCTAGTCACGCCGGAATATTCCATCGGGCCACTTTTGACGACCCCCGGTGGCGCAAATGACACCCACGGAGCTCACAGTGGGGCACCTCCAATTATAAACCGCCTCCCGTCCTCTCTGAGTGAGGACTTTTGAACATGAAGGGGCAGTCCACCCGCCCACAGGCAGTCCCTGGTCAAATCACTCCGATTAAGAGGATCCTAATCTGGCCGTCTCACCCTATAGCTGTGATTTTCACTCCAATTAGAATACCACATAATGACAGATATTTAAATGAAGGGGTTCATAACCAATAAGCCAAATTTGTGTGGAGAGGACGCAATTCGTGAAACTTGGAGGTACAACAGCTACCCAAATTTGGCTCTTGCCAAATATACTGTAAAATATTACTCCAGAAAAATAGATATAAATATATGGTATACACCGCATATTACAAAGTGTAATCTATAGTCTTCAGCTGGAAGCCTCCTATCTTCAAAATGGAAATGCTGACGCACGGATGTGATTTTGTTCAGCAAATGGTTTTTAAAGAATATATGCGCATGTCTCAGGAGTGATGAATAAGCTCCAGGTAAATCCTCGAAGATGCAAGCAGGGGATATTTCCTCCGTGGCTCTTAAGAGTATTAAAGATAATGACATTTCAGCCCTTTCTCGCGAAAAGGCACAGAAAATCAACCAAGAGAAAAGGGAATGAACTGCAAGCGAGGAGTTCCTTCATGAAATTACCTCGTGAAATTAGAAAGGCTTATATTTATCTGAGGAGGCAAGGTCCAGAAATAGACCTACTGGACTGAAGACTGTTGAAATGCAGCAATGATCTGATGAGTGTCAGATTTTGAGGTGTGAGGTGACAGATTGTGAGGTGTGTGTGTGTGTGTGTGTGTGTGTGTGTGTGTGTGTGTGTGTGTGTGTGTGTGTGTGTGGGCGTCCACGACCGGGACACGGTGTAGCCACAATAAGATCCGCACAGCCGTTGGGCCCTTGAGCAAGGCCCTTAACCCTGCATTGCTCCAGGGGAGGATTGTCCCCTGCTTAGTCTAATCAACTGTACGTCGCTCCGGATAAGAGCGTCTGCTAAATACATCACCATTAATGTGATGTATGTTGTGTGTGTGTGCAGCTTTCAACAGGGCGTGAGAGGAGGTGTGGACCTCCCCACGCGCTCCTTATTTTTTTCCCCTCAGTGAAATACTCCCCGCTGTTTTTGTTTTGTAAAAGCCTCTCTTGTTCCTGGCTGGGAGTGCCTGCTGGAGGCTGACCTGGCACAGAGGCGGCAGTGCACCCGATTACCTCTCCGTATGGCTTTCCAAACTCACAAGACAGAGAGAAAACAAAAACAATTCCCGCGAAAACATCAGCTCCGTAAGAAATATACAGGATGTAATATGATTGGGCAACAATGACATCCCCCCCAACCCCCCCATAACATTTCACAGAAAGGCATGCATCACAGATAAGCCTGAGGAAGACATTTGCTTACTTTGTCTAACTTCATGCAGTGTTCCGTAATGGCCAAGTACACTATCTGCTCAGCTGACACCCTTGTCCCAGGAGACTAAACAGTGCGTATGAATGCAAACATATATCAAACTGTGGCATTGCTCCAGGATTCAAACCTGTAGTACCTTCCGGATCAGAGACCTCCGTCCATTGCCACGGTACACTACATTACATTACATTATTGCCATTTGGCAGACGCTCTCATCCAGAACGACGTACAGTTGATTAGACTAAGCAGGAGACAATCCTCGTCTGGAGCAATGCAGAGTTAGGGGCCTTGCTCAAGGGCCCAACGGCTGTGCGGATCTTATTGTGGCTACACTGGGGATCGAACCACCGACCTTGCGGGTCCCACGCTACAGGCCGCCCTACACCACCGCCACAAAAGTCCTTCAAACGCCCGTCCTCCATTTTGTTCACAGATTCCGTCAATTTGTTGTCGGCTAGCTCTCGTAAAGGCGACTTAGTAAATAGGCGTGGATGCCATCAAAAAGAAAAAACGAGTGAGAGGTTATATCAGGGTGGCAGAGGTTTGAAAGGCGCGGCCCTCAGAAGAGGTTTTTTGCGGTTGTGAATACCGTCCTTTCACAGAGACCAGATTACACAGAGTGCTCCAAGGCACGCCCTCCATTGCACCACTCCATACCTCTAATTCATTCAATATGGATAATTTGTCCCCTTGACTTTTAAAGAGCAGAACTCAACGGTGACACATCGATGGCTCGGAAATGTGACCTTCTGCAGGGATAATATACCTTGCAATTTGGAAAATTGTAAAAAAATAAAAATAAAAAAAAAAGAGAGATAAGCCCCCCAAAAATGTATGTTTATGTGAAGAAATGGAGTAGATCTCTCCGTTTCAACAAACAGACCGTTTCCAAAGCAGAGGTGACAAGAACAACAAAACAATTACACACAAACTCTTACAACATCATATGCTGTATTTAAAAAACACAATTACAATAAATTTCCCTGCAGGTTTTGACAACCAAGTCAATATGCATTAGCAGTGTAGTATAACGGTTAGGGAATGTACCAGAAAGCTTGCAGGTTGGATTGCCAGCCAGGATTGACGTAGTGTTGACATACCCTTGTGTAATTAACCTGAAGCGCTTCAGTATATATCAGTGGTTTAAAATGGACAACTTGTAAAATAAATTCTAAAGTAGTATAAGAGTTGGATAAGAGTTTCTGCTAAAACATAGGAATGTATGCAATTTAAAGTACAATGTGAAAGGTATACGCCACAGCAGGGGTACACAACAAGGGCCAATCCGTTTATTCTGCTCTTAATCATTGCATTCACCCAATCATATCTCGATCGTAGCTTTGTATAAGCACAAGCTACAGCCAAGAGTGCCATATAACAAGGTCTTTCACTGAGCTCAAGAACAGGAGTGAACCAGCCTGGTTTATCGAGCCGTCGGGAAACTAAAGCCAAGGTAATCGGTTGGGATGAAAACCTGGCACACGGATCTCTGCCCCTACAGGACTGGGTTTGTGCACCTCTGCACTGCAGGCTACTGTGCTCCTCTGAGCCCAGGGAACGCAGCAGAGGGAGAGAGGGGTACGGCAGATGTGCCCGGGGAACGCAGCAGCGGAGGGAGAGAGGGGTACGGCAGATGTTTGCTTCCCTGACGAGTGCAGCCGGATAATGGCCAGGCTGCCCTCCCTGTCACGATCCCTGTCTGGCAGTCGGAGGGTTGCCGGTTCGATCCCCCGCCCGGGCTGTGTCGAAGTGTCCCTGAGCAAAGTCACCTAACCCCCGAATGCTCCTGACCAGCTGGTGCCTTGCACGGCAGCCAATCGCCATTGGTGTGTGTGTGTGCGTGTGTGTGTGTATATGAATGGGTGAATGAGAAGCATGAATTGTACAGCGCTTTGGATAAAGGCGCTATATAAATGCCAGCCATTTACCATTTACCATTTACGATCCCCCCCGAGTCCAACCGTCAAGATCCGCAGAATTCCAACAATGGGTTGCAAGTCAATCAACCCTTTCCAAACGCCTCAGGGCAGGGAACTGGAGCTGCAGTCCTGGACCGTCATCTGGTTTTAGTGTGGATATCTGCTTGGTGACTGGCTGAAGAGTACATCCAGCTAGCGCAAAAGCGTTCTCACAATGCTGCTGCAATGTTGCGGCAGTGTGTTCTAACATTCACATAGCATAACGAATAAAACATTTAATATTGTGAGAGTGTTGGGGCACCATCTCCCCCCTCACCTGCACAGAGCCCACTGGGGCACCATCTCCCCCCTCACCTGCACAGAGCCCACTGGAGCCTCAACTCCCCCCCTCACCTGCACAGCTGTGCCACAGCCCCACCCTGGAACAGCTGTATACCTGCCGTTCGCCAAGGTGACCATTACATTACATTACATTACATTAGTGGCATTTGGCAGACGCTAGAGCGACGTACAGTTGATTAGACTAAGCAGGAGGCAATCCTCCCCTGGAGCAATGCAGGGTTAAGGGCCTTGCTCAAGGGCCCAACGGCTGTGCTGTGCTTGCTTGTGGCTACTCCGGGATTAGAACCACCGACCGTGCGTCTCCCAGTCATCTACCATAACCACTACACTACAGCCCGCCCTGTAGCTCTACAGGAGACTGTTATCTGCTCATGACTGGGGCTATTACGTAGACATGTTCCCGCTTAATTTACACGTTTGCAAGCATCCGAGAATGAGGTAGCAGGAGAAGACAACGGCATCCGTTTTCCCACTAGAAGACATGGTAATACTCTGAACCCTCCAAGGCACCAAAAACAACAAAAAAAAGTAATACGTTTATATGACTTAAACTCCCTAATCCCTGAGTGTTTACCTTTCCCCCTAAAAAACATGGAATTATAATTTCATAACAAATTATTACTGTAGTCTTTTGCCTAATGCAACTGAGGAGCTTGGCCATTCTTTCTGTCTCACCTCACGAGTGTCGACAAAGAACAGGAACACAACGCAAACACACAATCACACGATGCCTGCAACAAAGGACCATGTCTAATTATATCAATGTGGGGAAGGCAGCATTGTTGCCACATATTAACAAAAGTCAACAGGAAAACATCTGGTGGTTCCAGCAGTTCCTCTTTTAGAGGAATGCGGTGGGGTTTCCTTTGACATGATTTTATGTACATTGGGGGGATATTGAACAGCTTTGTATGGTCATCACACCACTGTTAGTTTTATCAACTTGTTGACAACGTTGTAATACCACTGTGCTGAACATCCAGGTCACGGAATCACATCTACAGTATATGAAAGATGCATGCGACAAGGGTTTTACATTTCGGATCAAGCACCGTGCACCACTGTGCCTAGTCTTTACACAGTGACGATAACAAACACCGAAAGTGCGAAGACGCTGAAGAAATATACGGATTACATAAATTCATTCAGATTCTATCAGAACGTGACCATTCGCATTAACTGGTCGCTATTTGGCGTATAATCTTTAAAATTAATACAATAAATAAATCTAGAAGAGCAAAGGAAGCCAAAGAACGATAAGAAGCGTTAGCCGCTACGGTTGACAGCGCGCCAGAGCGCATTGAGAGAGGGGTCGTGCCTCTGTATGTGTTGAAATAGCCTTGGCTTTTTGTCAAACCGAAACACGAACCTACTTCCTCCACCAATACCACACTTCCTCTCATCAAGCCCGTCGGTGTACAAAACTAAATGTGCGCAGATCCGTTTGCTTCTTGCGGTTTTATGTTTTAGCTCATCCTTCCGGCTTCTTGCACCTAAATGCAGTCTTGGGTTTAATGTTGGTTGACTCTCACCCATTTGAATGAAGACAGAGCTCAATGCCGTTCCTGGTCATGATCGTCTTTCCCGTGCTAAAAACGCAAGTGCAAACACATTTTCTGGAAAAGGCTGTGACAGACCTAAGTCTTTAGTGCCCTCTGGTGCACTAAAGGGCTTTTAAAAAATGTACTTCAGGCAGTGAAATGCACCGGCAGATAAGTTCGGTTCGGAGTTCTGCTAGTCATAATATAACAATATACACAGTATAATTGTATTATTATACATTATACGGGGCAATATTGGCTCAACAGTGCACCCCTGCACTACAGGCTGCTGAGCTTCTCTGTGCCAGGGGAACGCAGCAGCGGAGGGAGACAGGGGTACGGGGATGTTTGTTTCCCACGAGCTGGTAGGTGCCTTGCATGGCAGCCAATCGCCTTTGGCGTGAGTGTGTGTACGGATGTGTGAATGAGAAGCATCAATTGTACAGCGCTTCGGATAAAAGCGATATATAAACGCCAACCATATACATTTCGATTGTTTTCAAAGTTCCTTGCACATTTGTTTTCTATGAAAGACTCTCTCACTCACCCCCCTCAGGGTGTCCACTGGACCACCGCAGGATTCAGGTGTTCTCACCAGCTCTGCTTTTACACGGTCGGACGACGTCTCGAATTATCAGCCGTCCCAGGCGTCACTCGGCTGCCCGTAGATGATTTAAGAGGCTTATCCACAAACTCAGGACCAAGGATCTCCCCAACACAGAGCCCCTTGCTCCTCACCATCGCGGAAGGTATGCTGTAGGCCTATTGAGGAGCACAAAATACCCTGGATTTGAAAACCACGGATACATCTTCGACCAGATTGGGAGGGGGGGGGGGGGGGGGGGGGGGGGGGGGGGCCTGAAATAACAATATGAAATAAGGGATCTCAACTGAACATAGGAATGTCCTGAATTTCATTAAGAGGTTATGTTTTTTTGTTATACTAGCTTTTTTTTATTCATTTATTTTTTATTTGCATGGCCACACTGTTCAGTTGTCTAGGAAAGGAAGTTAAAAAAAGGGAGGGGGGGGGGGGGAGGGGGGTTGGTGGTTGGGCACAGCCAGACACAATTATTTTAAATATTTAATGAGTTTGAATATGTGCACCATCTCCTGTGGTTTGCTACAGTAAGCACCAGTTCCTGACAAAACAGCAGTGCACACACAAGCGCAGCATAAAAGGCCCCAGAGCTATCCAATTAAATGAGTCCGGGGCTGGTTGGCACACAGCTATTGTATCGGTCCTTTGAAGGACAAAAACTTTTAAACACAACAGTGCAACACAAAAACGTGTTCTCTTGAACTGCACTAGGTTTCGTTTAAATTTCACTCACCTTTTAGATGGCTAAAAAGTTATAGTATCAAAAGTTTTAAAAAGTTTAAAAGTCTTCACACTAAACGCATTGCGTCAGATATACAGTCAGGTCCATAAATATTTGGACATTGATGAAGTTATTTTAGCTGAAGTTATTTTAGAGTTGGAAGTAAATAATGAATTTAATTGTCCTACTGAATCCAATGGAAAAATTATTCAGGAAAATCAACCCTCGAAGTGATGTCGGACAACAGCATGATGGTTTGAGGCTCATTTGGACCCTTTGCGACTTAAAGCCAACACATTTACCGCTGAATCTAGTCATACCCCCCAATTCCCATTCAGTCTAATTATTTTTGAGCCCCTAAAATGGGCTGTAATTCCCACACCGTTCACCCGATTTAGATGCAAATACCCTCAAATTAAAGCTGACGTCCTCATAAAATATTCATAATTTACTTCCAACCCCAATACCCTGTGGTAGACAGCTAAAATAACTTGGTCAATGTCCAAATATTTATGGACCTGACCTACATATTAGAGATGCCTTACAGCCAGTAAGCATCAGCTACATGTTGAGAGGATTTGAAAGTGATGTTAGCTGGGCAACCTTATGACAAAGGTTGGCTCCAATGTGAGTGCGGTTGGTTTTGACACTGCTAATGTGGTAATCTATACATCATTCATAATAAAACGGTTTAGCATAATTATACACATCCATGTGCGAGTGCGGCCCAGCACTTACTGTACCAAGAGCCCCAGAAGACAGACAAAAACACATTTGTAGACATTAACATTTATTTTGAACAAGGGATAACCTTTCATTTTCAACAGGGTAGATTATACGAACACTAATTATGCCAGATAAATATGGGAAAGACCGAAAAGTATGCGCCAACCACCCCTTCCCTCCAGCATGGTCAAGGGACCTTTTCAAATTGAAGCACTGGGAACGTCACCTCGCTTCCAGATTAACCGCCTAACGGAGTTGAATGCTTCCGCATTACCCATAAAGCTGGTTTTACACACGGCGAAAGCGGGAGGCAGTTAGCGGGGAGCCAAGCGTCCAAGGAACCGGCGCCGTGACTGTAGGGGAAGTTTCGTGTCCACCTCGCTTCCTCTCAGACTTGAAATCTGGAGGGAAATCACGAGCCATTCCACAGCACCGACAGTTTGCGGACAGCTGTGCCACGAGTCATTTAAATTTGAACGAATATACTCCATCCAACTGCCTAAAAAGTAATTTAAAAGATATGAAATGCTCTTTTCGAAGAATTGCGCACAACACGCCAAAGTACCCCCTTTGAGCGCTGCATCTTGCGGTCTAAAGAAATCCGCCAAGGCCGATATATGAAGCGAGGAATCAAGGGCTTTGCGGAAATTAGGAATTGCTCATGTGCGGATTGCGTTTCCCCATCCATGTAGTCTAACACACACGCATGAACAATCTATACTTTAAAGCCATTCCCTCTGGGTTGTATAAAAAATAAAATCGTATTTCTACAGTTCCCATGATGTTATATAAATCCAAGTAACTGGAGAAGATCAAAAGAATTCAATTTCCACAAAACAAGGCTCACTGCGCACTGCTTAGGCGCTCTCTCCCAATGCGATGAACTGCAACGAGATAACAGGCAATTGTCTGTTCTTTTGCGCTAGAAAGGGGCATTTTACCCCTTTTCAAAGCGAAAATATACAGCCCATTAAGCAGCTAGACTGAATTAGTGGGTTATGACAGCAGGGATAGATTTGGCTGCGTGTAAATTGAGCCGAGATATCGCTCAATGCACCCGGGATTCCATGAAAGAATATGAAATGTTCGAAGATTATAATACTGTTACAAAAATACGACTTATTCACAATTAATGTTTTGGACATCAAATGGAAAGCAGAAAACGTTCCATCAAAAGAATACAATTTTTTTTTTTTTTTTTTTTTAGGCTACTAACAAATCTACTGTACTCAACTGGGTGAAAGCCAAACGTAATCTAGGGTAATAAAAAAAAAAAATGCGGAATCCACCCACAGCGTTAAATCACCTGAATTCTATGTCCATCAACCGCGTATCCCCGTTTGCAGCATTTTGGATAAAAACCTTAGCATAATCCTAATTCTAGCATTAGATGTGGAGGCGGCGCCATCTACTGTTGCCTGTAGCACCACAGAAGCGCGCTTTACCCATCTTTCTGTCCAGCGAAGGGAACAGAATCATTGCGTCCCAATACTAAAAGAAAATATATCCCAATGTCCTCTTCAGGTATGGGGAGGATAGGAGGAATTTTGAGTACCGGGACGCGCGTAGAGTTTTCTAGAACAGCTACCCAAAAAACGAACGACCTGGACGCCAACCCACTGAATGGTCATTATACAGTACAACGCGCCCAGCCAAATCCTCCTCACACCCACATACTTAACAGAATACCAACGTAACAGTTTGTTCAAAAAGTGTTTATTCGGTAAATTTTTTTAAAAAGTGCTTTGTGCATCAAGTTTATAAATAGTGTTGATGGAGGAAAGTGCTTCCATTTCATTGGTTGACTGTGCTTTCGTGAAAATCAATATCTGGTGTCTCTTCTGTGCGTACCTGAAAAAGGAAGACAGAACATTAATAAAATAAAACTCTAGCCTTCCATGTCACGAAACTGTACAGGGGCTCCATGCTGCAAGGATCTATAAAAACGATTTGACCCACTGCTAACGGCCCATTAAAGTCCGGTGTAGCAGCTGAAATCCTTGGGCAACAGGGAGATGACAAATTGACGGCAGCCGTTACACAACATTTTATAGCACTTCAATGTGGCCGCATACCGCATCGAGTGATGCACAATCACACAATTACCATGTCCGAAGTGCCTCTTAATTTACAACATGCCCCTGGCTTCTGTCCAAGTTCTACATTTCAATATAAAGGGAAAAAAATACATTTCTTGCCAATGCAGACACGCTGCACAAATCACCAGTTGCACGTCACTACATTGAACCAATGTAAAACATCAAGGAAAAACATTTTACCACTAAAATTGTAGACGAATGGGAGCATATGGAAGCAACTGGCAGGGGGGGGTAAACGCGAGTGCCAACACATTAAAAAGTTGCAACCAACCTTTGGTCCAATTTGACCTGGTGTAGTATCCTTCAATAGGTTCAACAAATTCAGGGTTCTGAGGCTGCTGAATAGCAGTCTTGCATGACATCCTGCTGTGCTGCCTCTCTGCAGAGACAAGAGTCATAAGCCTACGCACCAAAATAATTTTCCAAAAAGCCCATTTCAGTTCTCTGAAATCACAATGGTTTCCCCAACATGCCGGAAGACTACTTGAATGGAGGACACTTATTCACGCATACACACAAGAGACCATTTCTCACCTCACACCACCCCTCCTTTCATAAGCTCAAAGGACCAATTTAAATTTAAAAAAAAATAAAACTCCAATGACAATCAACATTACTGTACATTTAGCGGACTCCTTTATCCAAAGCAACGTTTAAAAAAAAAGTGCATACCAAGGTTATCGAACAAACTACAGAACCGGTCAGATGATACAATTCACATAGGACCAGTTGTGCAGTCATGAACATAAGTCTAGATGGGCATTTTAAAAAGTAACTAAGATAGCATATAGTGCAAGCAGAGCAGACCAAAACGATTCAGAAAAGCATCTTCCCTTCTCCCCCAAAAATAAAAGTGAACAATTAAGGCGCGCGTAACGAAGCAAAGACCCTTTCTCACCCTGCGTCTGAGCAGACACTTTCTTTGGCTTGTTCACGTTCCTTTGCCTGGATCCATTCTCACAGCTCTCTCTGTCATGAATAGCCAGGGTTCCTCGCCATGACCTCTCTAAATAAAAGGGAAAAAGGCATATTCAATAAGCCACATCAAACTCGGACTGAATTGTCCATGGACTACTAACGAAACAAGGTATAAAGATGCAGTATGCATTTTTGAGCAATCAAAATGGAAGCCTTAAAACATGCAGATATTTCCCATTCCGTTGCCAGTGGCATGGAGTACCAATAGAGTGAATTTCAACAATGGGGAAAAACTCAAATCATGTCAATGAATGGGATTTAATTTGAATGGAAAAGGGAGCGTAAAAGGCAGTGGCCCAATTTGTAGTTTCTGCAGAACATCTCTTGTCAAAAAAAAAAAACACCCATTTTCTTTTGAGTTAACATACCTACAGTACTTGGATACAGCACAGTACACAGTACAGAAACTCAAGAGATTGAAATTCAACACAGACGGCGGTATTATTGGATAAGTCAGAAGGATTCTTACCCGTCAGCAGTTTCTGCGCAAGGTACCTCTGCTCCACCGTCTTGGCGGGAATCGCCGGGGCGGCGTCCGCGGGGCCCCTCCTCGGCGCCTCGGGGCCGGGGCCCCGCTGGGGGTCCTCGCACAAGCAGTTCAGCTCGCGGAGCTGGGAGCACTGCGCCGCGGAGCACGCCTCCGAGTGCCTCCGGGCGGGAGCCGGCTTGCGGCAGTCCCCCGCAGGGGCCCCGACCCTCCCCCGCTCCCCGCCCTGCGGTCTCGCCGCGACGGGGTGGGCCCTGTTCTCCACCGCCTCATCCTCCATCTTGTCCTCCTCCTCCACCTCCGCCACCACCGTTGCCGCTTTGGGGACCTCCGGGCTGTGCCTCTTCCTGGCGGGCTGCTTCCCCCGGCAGCAGTCGCAGGTCACGCAGGGCCGCTGCGATTTCGGGGAGCCCCCAGGGGAAGGGGTCGGGGCCGCGCGGGGCGCCCGGGGCTTTTTGACAGTCGGGACCACCGCGGGTTTGTGGCCGGCGGGAACGTTTAGTTTGGTCAAACAGCTGGCGCAGTTCTGCTGCCCCTCATTGCCCAGGACGAGGGCACTTCTGCCCCGCTCCCTCCTCTCCAGCTTTTGGGCGCGCCTGTGCCTCTCCTCCCGTTTTTGGGGAGCGGGCGGCGCCGCGACCGCACGCTGAACACTCGATTTCTTTTCCGACTTTTTCCTGCCCACCGGCTGATCGGCCGGAGCACCCATGATGGTCAGTCGCTCCTGGACGCTCAGGGGTAGCTTGCTGTAGTAGTACACATTCCCAAAATCGGCCAGCCAGCTTGCCGAGGGGAGGTAGGGGGGCAGGGAGTCAACGGAGGACACCGAGTCCCGCTGGCTGCCTCCCTGCACCAGGGCCAAGTCTTGGCTCGTCTCCAGGGAGGGGACGGCCTCCGATCGGCCGGCGGCGGTTTCCACGGGAACCTCGGCGGCGATTTTCTCGGGCCGCACGAGGCCGTTCTGAATCATCCACTCCGCGGTGGGGACGTAGGGTATCAGCGACTCCACCGACCACACCGACTCCTCCAGCCTCCGCAAGTCCTCCAGGTACTGCAGCTCGAAGGGCAGTCGGAGGATCTTGAAGGGGGCGTTCTTCGCGGGGTTGGGGGCAAGGTCGCGGCCGCAGAACGCCTCGAGGTCCCTTTCCGGGCTTCCTAGCAACTCCGATCCGCAGGCCGGCTTCGCCGCTTCACCGACAGCCTCGCACTCATGAAGGTCCTCAGCCCGGGATGGGGACCCACCCATTAGGAGGATGTCTGGGTACGCAGAAATGCACTGCTCCTCGCGGGTAGGGCGCGACGGGTCCCGGGAGACGACGTCGCCCTCGTGGACCGAGGAGCGGTACAGGGGGATGACGCCTTCTGCCGAGCTCATCGACCACACGTCGCATCGCACCAGGTCGCCGCCAGGGGCAGCAGGGCCCACGGACGATGACTCGGTGGTGGTCTCGCGCGAGTGGATTATCTTCAGGCCCGACGGGGATGCCTCGCACGCGATCCTCACCTCCTCCGACTGGCAGATGTAACCGCCCTTTGGGGTGGCCGCTCTGGCCGGCGCGGGCGGGTGACTAGGCTCCGGATTCAGACGCTCCGGCTCCTCACAGGAAGGGTTTTGGGAGCCGGAGGAGGCGTTGGCACAGCTGCTCCCCCGGCCCGAATCGGATCCCGCCAGCCGGTCGTTCCCGGGACATGGCTCGGAGTCGTGGCACGGCGGCGGTTCCGTCTGCACCTCCGAGTTCACGGTCTCCCGGGGGGCGCCGCTCTGCTGGTACCGGAACCTCCGGGCGTGGTAGGGCATGGCCAAGGGGAAGTGGGGGTTCACCATTCGCCGGTAGTCCGCCAGATGCAGCTGGGCATGGGGCACAACGTAACCAGGCGCCTCCATGTACGGGCTGGGCGGGAACGGGGGCACGACCGGGGGCACGACCATGCCATAACCTTCGACACAAGGGAAAGGTGAAAGACGGTGCAACCGGAACCACTGACACACAAACAAGAAAAACTCTAAACTGACAGGACCGACAGGTCCTCTTTCGCTTGCGGTGTGTGTCAGAAGTGTACGGAATTGCGTTCTCGTTGACACGGAACGCAACATACGGTCATTCTGAGAAGGGGAGAGAAAGCGTTTACACTGCCAAGTGCCCACCTGATAGATTTGGAATTCGCAATGTGGACGTCAAGCGTCTTGCGTGAGAAACTTGGCGAGATGCATTTTAATCTGCAGTGCGACCATTTGGCCTATAGTTCTTAGGCAGTCGGGAGAGTAGTCCAATAAATTCCAAGGCAGATGGCAAATGCAAGAATGCAGAATCAAATACCAACTTCTCAACTACTCTATTGAACATTCAGCCAAGATGAACAAAAAACAAACCGAGTAAGAAATTGCTAAACAAAAGAATGGAAGCTGCATGCATCATAGGGCACAGTTTAAAATTGCCCACAATGTTTTAAGCACGTTTTTTTTAACCGACTGAACAGCGATTGATTTTAGCGTTTCATGTCAAAACGGTTTTTTTTTAAACACTGTAAAGATTCATTTCGCACCGTTTAAGAATTCCCACCGGCTCCCAGGACTGTAAGCTTAACCAGCAAACTCCAAAAATATAACCCATGCCGTTTCAGACACAGACCAGGGGAACGCCGCCACCACAATTTGGTAGGCTAGAAATTAAAACCGCAAACAATCCATTAAAAAAAGCTAATTCAATTCAAAGCTGAAGTGAATTCATCGTTAACGGACAAGGCTCAGATCTTCACAGCTCCGGAGACCAGTTTGCCATCATCAAAAGTGGCACGAGTTATAGCAGGAGGCGGGAAAACGGGACAGATGTCGCGGCCAGCCGCATTTAAAAAATAATAAGCCAAGTGCTGAAAGTAATAATTGGCAGGAGACGTCCTTACCTAGACCGGGGAAGCCGCAGTATGGGTTGTACGGCATAGGCATGGGCCACTGGTACGGGTAGAAGGGCTGGGAAGGCTGTACGAAGAAGAACGGCCGGGTGTGGGTTTGGAGGGGAAGGGGATAGGACTGGTGCTGCGGGTCCTCAGGCTGGTAAGTCCCTTGCGCAGAGCTCTGCGGTCGGCTCGCCGGCTGCGGTACGCTAGTTCTTGGAGCGCCATGTTGACCGCGGGGCCCGGTTCCAAATGCGTGCTGAGTAGCTGCCATATCTAAGGGAGACAAGTGGGGCGGACACAAACGGATTATATGCAATGAAACATTTCTGTTTCTCGACCCTCCATCCAGTTCCCTGGGAATTGGCTAAGTTCGGCAACATTCACATTCGTGATTTGATATGAATGGTTTTGAAAGACAATTTAGTCACTAGGCATGGCTCGTTTTTGTAATATTAGGCCTACAATTCGTTTATAAACCTTGATTAAATGCCTCGGATTTCTCCGTGAATAAAGGATCAGACGGTCATGACTTCAAAACACACTATTTACATATACATCTAATATGCGAACGGTAAGCTTAAACATGACTTGTTCAAAGGCAGACCATACAATCGTTTAGAAATTATTTGGGTAAGCTACTGGTAAAGTACATTTGAAGGAAAAATACCAATCAGACATACTCGCAAGAAAGAACTTCAGCTGAAAAATGCGCGTATGTGCACAGCTGACTATAAATAGCTAATTACGGAAAGGCAGGATTTGATTATAATATTAAAGTGGAAAGAATCTGGTATTGGCTGAATTCACAATATGTTTTCAGGGATTACCAATCGTATGTCAGAAGAGGCCTTCCGTGCAAAAATAGTTTGGTTGGTAGGTAAGGCATACGTGTTATTAATTGGTTCAGATCCATGACGTCGGTTGCCCATGACGTGGAGAAAGTGGTGAGCGTTCGAAAAGAAAATAGTAATTTCATGAATAAATAAATTCTTGCAATACATTTAAATGTGTAGCACCATTGCAGAGGCGAAATGAGTGTTATCTCTTGTTAAAAAAAGACAGGAGCGCCAACTACAATGTTACGCCCATACGGCATAGTTTGGCACTTTACATGAAATTCTGTTGACTACATTACCATGCATGAAAATATTATACGGCCCTAATCAATGGAACGTTCTTTACCCCAGGCTTCATGTTAAGTCTAGGGAAAGAATCAGTGCGTTTCTGTGAATTCAGACAGACTGTAAAAGAATACGGAGCTAGCCTACGTCCAATTTGTAGTTTATAGCCTAGTAGTCATTTGAATTGCGTGGGATGTGCAGAAAATGACACGAACACCGTGCTATAACAATGTTTACCGAGTTAATATGTGCAACGGTTCATCGCTGAACATTTAAACAAACGAATCCGTTTATCCAGACATCGGTCCTGTGGCGCGCGCATGTCCTCCTGGAGCCGTTTATCCGAGCACTATCTTGGTTATACCTCAAGATGTCGCTAAAGCACTCAATGTGGGGATCCGCAAAAGAAGGATGTCTTTGACCCGCAGGTTAGTGTGATTGTGACGGCTGTGAAAAGCCAAGGTTGGGATAAAAAGTAACATAAAAGTTACATTAAATACTTGTGAAAGGATACGTTCACAACCATTCAGTTCTCAACCATTGGATTAAAGACACTGCGCAACTTAAAGGTACAATAGGTGAGATTTGTGTTAAAACAATTGTGTATAGGACCATTGTACATCCCTTCCTATCATTGAAAAGGACTCACTGACACGTTGACTCACTCTCTCCCTGTGTTTATGGTCTTTAAATTCTGGTTTCAAAATATACAGTTGACAGCCCAACACTCAAACCATTCTATCGCTGTACAAAAATTCAAGGTCATTGGTTGAAAATTGGTTCCATTTTCCACTACCAATGGCATGGGGGATGTACCTTTAATGGTTCCACAAATATAAATATACTGCCCCAGACAGTTTTGAGTGATTAACGATATGACATATTTCCAAAGAGCCAGTCGCTTTCATATGGCTGGTGAAGACCATTAGGGACTGTGTTCCATAGCCAAGCTACCCAACCCAATTCCAATTCTTGGTGATTTTACTCTAAAGCAAGAAAATGCACTTCAACCCCTAAAAACTTGTACCGCAATGCCACCAGAAGCTGTACATGTGTAGATTAAACATAATTACCAGATTTTTCTTTACAATCTTATTTTGGGTTTGAACCATTTCCTATGGTATGTGCAATTAGACAGCTAGCACATTACAAAAACACATGTATAACGGATTAACACAACTGTACAAGATGGGGGTAGTGACAGCACAGTAATTTTCAATTTTTCATTACCTTTCTGTGAAAATCTTAGCATAAAATAGAGAACTATACAGAATGATCAATATACAAACGTTATGTTTAACTTTTGTGATGTTTCCCACGGTACAAAATGAAACCTCAGGTTATAAAAAAATTTAAGCATGAAAAAATGTAAAAAATAAAAAAATAAAAGAAAACCCACACAGAACCAAATGTTAAGTGCAATGCAAAAGATTTTATTTACAGTGCAGTCACACGGACGTGGTAATCCGTGCCGCATCAAACATTGCAACGATAAAAAAACCAGCTGCACCTCAGTAGAAAACACCAACCCATCAGCTGCCAAAAACCTACCAGAGTGGAACAGGGGCTGCAGTTCCACTGCCCAAAAACAGCCAGTCGCTCCCAGGACCCCAGTCCCAGTGCACACCCCACCTTGATGAGCTCAGGGGGCAGCAGAGCTTCAGGAATACCAAATACAAACGGTCAAGGTGGGGCCCCAGTGGGATCGGTAGCCACAGGGTTTAAGAGCAGGGCTGGAATGCACAAGCATCCCAGCATGGCATCGTCAGGCAGTGGACTTGCAGCTCGGATTCAAAGCGAATACGAAAAACAAAAATATACAGATACAGGAATGCCCTGCCAACCTCTTTACAATGTGCTTCGTGAGCAGTTCATATTAAGTGCTTTAACATTTTATTCATTTATTTTTTAATCCCCCCCGCCAGATGAATGTTGAGTGCTGTTAATTTTGCATCTTGTGCCACCTCTTAGTGGACCCTGGATGGAGAGGAGACAGAATTAGAACATTTAAGGTCTTGTCACACCCCCATCACTCATTTTTATAAACTTCTTCAGCTTTGTGAGAACATTGCCACTATGTGGACAAACATCTCATATAATATTTATTTCACAGACATTTGTTCAGGGTGACTTACAGTGAAAGGGTACATAAGGGCATTTTCTTGAGTTTGACAGCAACAAAGCAAGACCTGACTAATCGTATTACATTACATTATTACCAGACCAGAGAGTATATATGCAACATCAATAAAGCACAAAATGAAAGTCAACTTACGCCAACCTAGAATTATAATGCTAATTTAATTCATAGAGCCAACATCCATATAGGGTAATAAAACATGCAATTACAATTACAGACGTTGGGGAAGAAAGCCAAGATACAGACTCAAAGATCTTCAATCTGCAGCACAGGACTGCCAACATGTCTGCAGTTATGGTCTCTGTGCAGTCCCGCCACCATGTAGCCAGTACATAGACATTACATTACATGTCATTTGGCAGATGCATTTATCCAAAGCGACTGGGTCCCAGTCATGTACCTTAACCACTACGGTACAGGCCGCCGTCGACACTGGGACGATGCCTCACCTCTTCCCCTGTGGCACTGTGGAGATTCTGCCTCCTCGTTGTCGGTGCAGTGAGACCTCGGGCACACAAACGTCTGGCAGGGAGTCCTGCGCAAGGGCTTCTCTGGACGAAGGAGAGCAGAACTTTGAGGGGACATTTTGTTTAGGGCAAACCGGAGGATATTACACCATCTTCTAAAAATAGGACGTCGCACACAGGTTAAATACAGAAAATCCATCTTAACAGTCAACCATCTACCATCTAGCCATGAAAGAGAAGCTTTACCTTTACCTGGAGGATGGGGTTTACCTTCTACCTGTGATGGAGGATGGGGGTTTACTTTCTACCTGTGGTGGAGGATGGGGGCTTACCTTCTACCCGTGAAGGAGGATGGGGTTTGCAGGGTCTTGGTTTGACTCTGCAGCTCTCCCAGCTCTCCAGCTCTGATGCCATGGAGCTCTCTCTTCGCTGTCGGTCTATAGTAAGTGGGGAGCCTTACATTAGCACCAGACCTGGGTCAAATGCACAATGGCTTCGGATTCAAACACCTTTCTGTGCTCGGCTGATCTTGCCTGGTGCAGAAGGCAGGGAGACAGACATCAGACAAGCTCCAGTAAAGCACAGAAAATTATTTGAATACAAAACAATTGCAAATTGCAATTTTACCCAGGTTTGATTAAAGCATTATATACACAGCGAGTCAAAACATTTTTGCACACATTGATCCCATGTAATATGGCATGCCGACAGGACAAGTCATAGGGCACCACACCTTTATCTGGTGTCAGCAACTACAGTAATGGAATTATGCAGAATAATGCCAGCCCTATCCATTAAAGCCACTTATTTTCCATGAATTCCTCCCCCCCCCCCCCCCCCCCCCCCCCAAAAAAAGAAAAAACCCAAACATTCGGGCAACTGTTTATAAGAAACTGCTGTTGCTTTGATGGGTTGCCCATGCATGCCATCAAAGATAAGCCATCTCCCATCTACAGGCTGAAGACTACATTCACCAAGTGTCAAAGCGGTGTAATGATCATCATCTTGCCTAACAGACAAAATTAAGTGTGCTATACCCAGACGAACCTCTCTCACCACGTCGTGGCAATGTTGCAACAGACATCCCAGTATCCCGGTATCGCAAGAACGGTTCGTGAAGGCCGGGCAGAGGCGTGCCAAACTTTACCTGAGTGTGGTCTGGACTGAGCACTTCTCGGTTCTTGTCCCTTGTACCTTTCGGCTTTCGCTGTGGTCTTGTGTTCCTCACAGCATTCCATCACCCGCAGGTAATCGGGAACCTCCGCCTGGGAGGCCGGATCGCCGGCGTGCTCGCAGCAGCCGGCCTTCTTGGATTTCGTTTTGACGGGCTGCCAGACGGGGGGCGGCTGCGAAGGCCTCTGGGAGTGAGGCAGCCGTTTCGACGGGGCCTTCCTGGCCTCGCAGGCGTGTCTCAGCACTTTGCGGTCGTCCTCGTCCTCCTCCTCGTCCTCGTCCTCGTCTTCCTCAGCCGCGCCCTCGTCGGTGTCCTCGGCGCCCTTCGCGCGGCGGTCGCGCGTCCCGTGGGCGTAGCGGGCCTTGCTTTTCCTCGTTTGCCTCGCGAGGCAGGTGCCGCAGGTGGCGCACGTCGGCACCTTCGGGCAGACGCGGCACTCCGTGCGCGCGGCGCCGGCTTTAGGGTCCGGACTCTCGCGGGGGGCTTGGGCCAGCCTCCCGCCGGTGTAGACGTGGCCCGACATCACCTCCACGTCCTCGAGGTCGGTGGAGAACATCTCGTCCCGGGAGGAGAGCTCGTCCAGCGAGGGGCTGAGCACGCTCTGCCTCTCCTGGGCCACGGCCGGGTAGTAGCTGTAGTAGTAGGCGGCCGCGTTCCCGAAGGACGACAGGTAAGCGTGCGGCGGGAGGAGCGTGGACAGCGAGTCCATGTACCACAGCGGGTCGTCCTTCTGCAGCAGCCCGGCTGTCGTCGCCTTGTCGCAGGGAAGCCGCAGGATCCGGTAAGGCGGGTCTTCCGGTTCCGCGGCCGGCTTCTCCGGAACGTCGGCTCTCATTCCCGCCGCGTCGGCGGAGCGAGTCGGGGGCGCCTTCGGAAGTTCGTAGCCGCTTTGCTCTCTGGCGCCGTCTTCGGCCAGCCAGCTGGAGAGCCGAGACGCGGGCGACTCGGGTGACGGCCGAGAGAGGGCGGCGGTTTTCTTGCAGGGTCCTTCGGCGTCCGCCGTGGGACCGGGCTGTTGCACCTGCATGGATTCGGTTTGAACTTGGACTCCACACACTACCTTTGACCCCACATCACCGCTGCATCCATGACCATCAGTTTGCGTGCTTGACAGCTTCTCAGGCACACAGTGAAGTGCAAACTCCTCTTCCTCATCCTCTTCCTCCTCTTCATCTTCCTCATCTTCCTCCTCCTCCTCCTTCTGGGTCACACTCTCCTCGTGAATTGAGGAGCTGTCGAGGGGCAGCACCCCATCGGGGCCCCCGGACCAGCCCTCCTCCGGGACCAGCTCCTCGAAACGGCGCTGACTCAACTCAGACTTGCACGTGGCTCCAGGCAAGCTGCTGAATGGCGCGACGGTCTTCGGCGAGCGGGTGGCCTCCGACTCGGACAACAGCGACGAGGACGTCGACGAAGACGAAGACGACTTCGCGGGCAGAGCGTCGGCCTCCTCGTCCTGCTCCCGCTGCATCTTCGAGTCCCCGTCCGTCGTGAACGTTCCCGAGCTCTGGGAGACGATTCCCGAGTCCAGCTCCTTCTCGGCGACCGGGCCGCGGGATCGGAGTCTCTCCAGGCTCTCGATGATCTTGTTCACGGCGTCGCTGGGGTCGGTTTGAGCCTCCGAGCAGGCGGTCTCCCGCCGCACGTGCGCCTGGTGGTGCCGGAATCTGACGTCGTAGCTGGCGGCGGAAGGGAAGTGCGGGTTAAAAATTCTTCTGTAGTCGACCGGCTGCATCGGGGCATGTGGGACGACATAGCCCGGACATTGCATATATGGGTAAGGGGGCATATACGGACGTCCAAAATGGAGGCCTGACAAAACATTGGGAGAAAGAGATCAGTCAGTCATAGTCAGTCCCAACATCCTTCAGGGTAAATTGCATTTTTAGTTTAGTCCTTAAAAGGAACATCAAATTCACAAAATTAAAAAAACGGTGCTCGATGTTATATGGAAGTCGCTGAACTAAAATGGAATGGAATTGGCTCCAACCCCAAACCTCTAATATAAACTTTGAAAACATGATATTAAACTACTGCCACCATGTTTTATCAACAAATAAATGTTCTGGGCATACAAATACTACTCCAGTGTTCACGGATGGTTGTCTGGTTTCCTTTGAATCGGCAGCCGTTTAAGGCCTTGGAAACCAGTTGTGGATTCAAGCCGAAAAATGACTTCCACCAAAGCATACCAAAAGCCAGCAGACACTGTGCCCTCCAGATTTCAATTTGAGCAGTCATGTAAAGTGTTTTCATTCAGCATTGATTTAGACACGGACCATGATCCCCTGCCAGCCAACCACAATGCAGATGGGACAGACTGCTGCAATGAACACAAATGGGAGAAGCAATCTTGTGCTCTCAAATCACTCATTGCACCGACTCAAAGGGCTCGTTCCAGTCACTTATTTTCCCCCTCTTTTTTCTTTTAGTTTCCCCTGACCGAATCGATCGATTGAGGTCCGCCGACTTTAAGGACATTCCAACCAGCCTAGGAGCTAGAAGTAGCAGTCAGTGCATTCTTTGCAGAGGTTTTTTTTTTTTTTTTTATAAAAGCCAGGCACATAAAATGATTTACCTGTGGATCCACCTCTCCCCATCTCCCACGTGTGTAACTGAACTCATGCAGTTTCAAATCAACATGTGAAGGAGCAAGGACATTCCATTCCATTACATTACATTAATGGCATTCATCCAGAGCGACATAGTTGATTAGTCTAAGCAGGAGACAATCCTCCCCTGGAGCAATGCAGGGTTAAGGGCCTTGCTCAAGGACCCAACGGCTGTGCGGATCTTATTGTGGCTACACCGGGGATCGAACAACCAACATTGCGTGTCCCAGTCATGTACCTTAACCACTACACTACAGGCTACCCTGGACTGTTTTACACTAATGAAGACAGAGAAATATCGGTGTAAAAGAATCCAGTACCTTTAAAGTAGGCATGTCCTACCTGATCCGGGGAAGCCATAGTGGCTGTATGGGTTGTTCATGTGCCATTGGTACATGTAGTACGGTTGGGAAGGTGGTTGAACATAGAAAAACGGTCTTGAGTGATTAACTGGATGCTGATGTGGTTGCCCACTTCCCATTGAGTGTGAAGGACTGTTCACCTCTGTCAGAAAAAAAATTATAATATTAATCTTGGGGGGAAATGCTTAAATGGCTAAAAATTATTACTGTATCATAACAGCACGTCATAACAGACATTTCTACCTGCAACAATCTTTTCAAATACACCCAACATTTATGTAGGTGGGTAAAAAAAAAAAAGTTGCTACATCAATCAAGCTCGTTTGGGAACATGAAAGGCAGTACAAGTCCAACTTCATGAAACCACTGGAAAGCAATTAATATCCCTGTTGATATGAATTGCCTGGTCTTTTAGCTGATCAACCGGCTGTTCGGCAGGGCAGCTGGTGACCAGCAGGTTGATGAGCTAAAAGACCAGCCTAGTATATAACCAGCTAGTCCATTCTTCTAGCTTTGTCCACCTAGAAACCAGATTACACCAGCAACAGGGTAGCTAGAAGTTTCAAACATTTTACCAGCTCAGATTTGCAGCTGATCTTGGTCGGAATTTAACACAGTGGTGTTACACATACAAGTCCTCTGACCAAGATACTCTTCAGATCCATAACATCGACTACATTATGAAAATGTTTATTCAAAAGATATGCGGCATACAATTGAACGATTTGGGTTGTTCAACGGAAACTTATCCACAATCTTGGTGCATATTCTGAGTAGGCTACGTTTATATTCAATCAACAGTGCAATAAACTGGCAAAGACAATGGTCGTTAGGCAATCACAAGAGGGCATTTGGATTTAAATGCTTTTGAAACAAGTTCACTTGTCCCATGCAGATTAAAAATGTACATTTTGCCGAAATTAAGATCTAACAGTAACGCCAGGATAACATGTTCATGATGGATACCAACAAATTATCGGTTAATAATAAGTAAGGTTAAACCCGCCGTTACGGTTTACAAGCACCTAACGTCATAGAGAATACTATGGTCAACAACATGTTTTAATACTGCAACAGTAGAACTAAAATACAATATAGGAATGTAAATGTTTAGTAAAGGGAGCATTTACCTTCCATTTTTCTCTTGTGAATTCTATTACAGAAAGACGCTGCACGGGATACAAAACACCGCAATACTGTGGAGACAAATATAACATTACCAAGAGCGCCACAACCTCATGAAAAGGAATTTAATTCCTTTTTAATGCCATTTAATACGCAGTACCTCAAACGTGAACGTGACTAGTGTGCGGGGTAGAAAAGTGCACCAGGTTTGGAGAGCGACAAAGTCTCTGTCATCTCACACATTCAGACGCTTTTATAACTTACACCTGTACACCTGTTACCCCTGCAATTGCTCTTGATTAGCATATGTTTAAACAGGTGTTGCGAAACCGCATTCATTTCTTCAAGACAAGTGTCCGTTTTAAACGTCTCTATAAATAAAACTAAAGCTAGATTAAGCTCATTTTGGAAGATTAAATGCGGTATACATTTAATAGCTTAATTTAAACGCAGTGTATAGCATATGGGTAATTCGGTTCTTCAGAGCCTGTATCTATCACCAAAAGGCATTGCATTTAGATTCCTTAAAGTGTCTGTAAAGTGAAATCACCATCCGTAATGTAAATGACCATAATAACACACATCAGACAAATGATGTATAGAAAACAATTTCATGATTGTATGGGCGTGGTCTGTACTTGCTCACCACCCCACCCCACCCTACCTCCCTCCTCAACTCCTCCCAAAATGTACCACCCTACATTGCATTGGAGAAGGGAGGGACACTGCGAGAGATATATGGTTGGAAGAGGGATTAAGAGCTGAAAAATAGCATAATGCAAACTCCAAACCACCAGTCGGGATTCACACCCAGGACGTTGTTGTGAGGCGACTGTGTTATCCACTGCAATAATTTTGCTTATACTTAATATATACCACAATACCGCCACGTGTAGTTTGTAGCCATTCACAGATGTACCTTTAAAGACGCTTTAAAATGGATGCATTTTCCTTATCATCCCACTGAAACAAAGTTAAATTAACAGTATTGTGTAGAATAACACATTTTTCAATTACATTTTCAAATTGCTCCCTTAAATAAAATGCATGCATTTGAAAACGTATACGTGGATGTATTTATTGGTGAAATTACTCTTGTGTTTGGTTCCGTTAAGCAGCCTTTCTCCTTTCTAGTCTCAGAAACAATACATCAATTTGGCCACGATCAATTCATGTCACCGTGACAATGCGTACGAGAACTGCATGCATTCATCGTTATGCCACGGATAAGATGCATTAGCTTCGTGTTGGGGGATGCCGGAAAGACAGGTATGTTATCGTTTAGAGAAAATTAAGACCTGCTCATTCACATTAGAGGCTGGAAACTGCGGTACATTCTACCTTCAGTACTGGCACCAACCACTCCCATATTCTCCAGTAGAGGTCAGACTTTCCCATTGGAAACATGAAATACTGGTCCAGTGATTGTTGGGCGCATGCCCAGTATCCTCATTTGGCCCCTCGCATCGCACGGCGCGTGCGCTGTCCTGCAGGGTTTCGTGCTGCTCGCTTTGACTATTTGCAAAATCGGCTTCCGGAGCTGCTAGTTTGTATAACGGCTAGATGAGGCACAACAATCCTTACCAAAAAATATACATATAATTCATAGTATCAATAAAAGTCACAGTCATCGACTGTTCTAAATTCAATATTGTGATGAGAGAGATTCTAGCTTGCAGTTAGTTATCTTGCTTGGAAGCCAGCCTGTTCGTTGGAAAGCAAGCAAAGCGACAACTGTGCGCCTAAACGCAGTGGATAGCTGCACAAGAATACGGGATCCTCAGTACTAGTAGGGCAATTAGCTAACTTGCCAATTTGCATCATGCTGGAGCTCAGGTTGACATTTGAAATGCCGAGATGATATTTCAGCAGAAACCGCTACTCGAGTAACTTGCTTTCTATTCGGGTAAATGTGTGTGGGTGTAAATCCTGTAAGTGCACGTACAGGAGAGACCCGGAAGGGAAGCGCAGCTGCCGCTTCTGTCTCTGATCTATGATCTAGCTGGCTCGCTATTACTGTACTTGCGTGATGGAAGAGTGAGCGGGACCCGGCAAAAGGCTGTCAAATCGGATTGAAAACGTGTGCAGAGGATCTATAAGGTAAAGTAACTTTAATCGAGATGAAAGGGGATTCTTGCTGATCCATGTTTTCAGGGATTTTTTCCCTTCTTTTTGTGGGAAGGAAGAGAAAAAGGGGGTTGTAATCAGGTTTCTTAGCGTGCTAACCCTGCTGTGTGACTGAGAGGTGGGCGTTGAATACCAAGGTTTCTGCTAACGATGACTACTCATCGTTGCTACCGGAAAATCGTATTTTCTGTTTTCCAGGCTAAAATGTGGCCTAGCATCAGTGGGTATTATGCTGTGGTGCCTAAGTTGCACCTTGTTCTTCACTTGCGCAGTCATAGCTAGCTAAACGATGCAGCTATGCCCTTGGCTGGCTAGATGGCTAATGTTATTTGATTCAGTACTTTTGATTTAGCTCGCTAGCTAGTGCTGCATAAACCAAAGTTAGCACTAGCTATGTCCTAGTAACTGCTTCCCTAGGTTTAATTATTGCGTGAGTGAAGTAGCTACGTTAATATCAAAGGAAGAATAAACAATTTACTGCTAAGATGACTGACGTTACAAGCTAGGTGGCACTATTTGCTTGTTAGCTTGCTAACTTCATTATTTTTGGCATGGGCCCGGGTCGGACAATCTGTAGCTAACCTCATATCTGTAGCTAACCTTGCTGCTAACTGCCCATTTTGCGACCTTGCTAACTTGTGTAAGTTTTGGTAGCTAACGAGAGTGTACAACGTTAGCTAGCTTGCCTTCACTTCACTTCAGTTAACTTAGCTAGTGGTGTTGGAAAGCTATAAGGAAATCCGAAACCAGTTAACTACTGAGCTAGTTGCGATAGGTTACGCCAGTTTGCTGTGTAGCCTAACCTGCTATCTTTTTTGGCTAGCTACCGCTTTCAAATTAGCTTCTCTGCTATCTAACTACTAGTTAGTTTGGTGGATAACACATATAGGCTAGGCTAGGAAGCTAGCTAGAGGCTAGCTGACTAGGCAAGGCTATACAGTTAGCTAGCTAACGTAGCTAGTTTTCTCGTCATACTAAATTTTTCTATCTACCTATCACTTCATACTTTTAGCTAATCATGAATCAATCTTTAATAATCAGGTGAGATTCGTTTTCAACTAGTAGACGTAAATGTTGCGAACTGGTTGCTATGCGGATACTTTTAAGGCCGTCGCATTTCGCTTGCTAGCTAATGTTCGCTAATTTAGCTAGCAGCTATGCGCTGGCAGCGTTCAGGCGTGTGGCCGGAAATGTTTAACTCAGCTAGGCTTATTGGGCTTGGTTATTAGTTTATTCCACCTTTGAGCTACTTTTAAATGTGGTACCTTATCTTTGTAGCTAAGATAGGTACGTACAAAGCAAAAGTGACTGTTTCTACTGCAGATTATAGGCTAGCAAGTGTTGCACATTATTAGCTGATGGGGTTAGAGATGGCAAGCTAACCTCGTTTTGCTAAAATGGCTACTGTTGTTCAACCAAGCGCTAACTTAAACCCAGATACCCCCGGGCAAAACATGCTGTCAGTGAGATAATTAACTGATTGCCGAGGTTACTCAAAATGTAATTTAATCATGGCATTATTTGCCGTGATGCTGATAGCGCTGTTATAATGAACACAATCAATGTATTGCATTCATGTGAATTCGGGTTTGTCTAGGACTTCACTTGCAAGCTGTCGATGTAGCTAGCGCAACGATAATGCAGTTTTACTTTTCTTGTTTGCATTGAATGTGTTGTACTGTAGCTAAACGGAATTGTTTACCTAAATGTCTTGTCAGCTACGGTTTCAACTCGCTCAGATAATTTCAGCATTAACGTTGCATGTTAAGTTGATTCAAGGTGATCTCTGAAGAAAACTGTCTTTGCGTTTTATGCTGTCTTATCGATTCTCTAAGAATGCTAAACTGAATTAAAGCATGTATTGCACTGAAATAGATAATTTCTAGATGAAATCTAACAACCCCAGACAGAATGGATAATATTAGGCATCTCTTTGAAACCTGACTAATTGCTATATAGGTCGGTCGTAGACTGGAGCATCCGTGTGAAGCCAGGCTATGGTTTTAACCTACTCAGAACATAGTGTACAGACGTGCGCATCTGCCAGACATTCCTAATTTTGTTTTTGTATTGATCGCGCAGCGTGTGTTTGTTTCGACCAGATTGAGGCGTGTGGACTGTGCGGCACTTTTTATGGTCGACGTGTATTATATTTTGAACTTGCAATTCACATTTTCAGGGGTTGCTGCGAGGCAATCTTGTGATGGAGAATTGTTTTCAGCACCTCTCCGCGTCTGCCCGATGTGCCCACACCCCTGCACGGCGCGCACGTAGCATGCTGTCTGGCTGTCAACTCCGTCTCTGATCTGCGAGCGAACGATACCCGGGGCCAGCGGCAGCGACCGGGGGTGGGGCGGGGGGACAGGCAGATTGTTGACTTTGCGTTTTTCTCATGGGCGGGGGTTCTGGATGATGCAGACTGGTCCAACACTGGGAGAAAGACCGAGCATCTCGGTGCATTTTATTGTCTGCCTCGTGAAGCCGTTAGCCTCCATTCAAACTATGCTGTGCCCATTTGAAAGACGCAGCGCGTCACGGTCCGCCACTTTACTCAGAGCTTGCTTTAAACTTTTCTCTATTGAGTCAGAAACAGTCAAAAGCTGCTACGGCGGTTATAAATAAAAGCAACGAAAGTAGGACAGAGTTAGTACTCTGCGGGGTACATATTTAACCCCAATTTATTTTTGGACAGGTTGATGGTTTTTAATTCGTGTTACCGCGGCTACCACCGATAACGTAGCTAACTGGAACAACTTGTTCGGCTCCTGTGATTGTGGTGAGCACAAGCTGATCCTGACGTAAGGTAATATTCATACAAGTCCCTAAACGATACTAATAAAACAATCTACTGTAGTGGACAGGCATCATTATAAATGTTAGAAATATTTAAAGATTAGACTATCAATTAAGTGAATATTGCATTGGTTCATTGCCTACTGATGACTAGCAAGTGCACTTATTTCTCTACGTTGTTTTGAAAAAAATGTTTTCACCATTCACTGTTTGATAGTTCATACAGTCGCCGGTATATTATTATGAAGTTATTTAGTCCTATTTACATTTTTATCTGGTCAATTTTGGTCTCATGAAATTAAGAGCTTTTCTAAAAAAGGAACAGGTCAGCGTGTATGATGGGGGAAGCGGCCTAGAAGATTCACGAGGGGGGGGGGGGGGGGGGTTTAACTTCCCTGTTCTGTTGGAGCTCTTAGTCTGTAATGTGTGACTGCTTGCTTTATACCTCAACTACGGTGAAGCCAAAGGGAAAATTTCCTCAGAAGTGGACAATAAAGTATCTCTCTCTCTCTCTCTCTCTCTCTCTCTCTCGCTCTCTCTCTCTCTCCTCTCTCTCTCTCTCTCTCTCTCTCTCTCTCTCTCTCTCTCTCTCTCTCTCTCTCTCTCTCTCTCTCTCTCTCTCTCTCTCTCTCTCTCTCTCTCTCTCTCTCTCTCTCTCTCTCTCTCTCTCTCTCTCTCTCAGAGCAAACTGTGCTCTGGGCTCTTGTCCCTGTGCTGACTATGCTCTTAGGTCTTTGGGTTCTTGTCGCTGTGCTGTAGGTGCGTTGGGTTCTTGCCGCCGTGCTGACCGCGTTTGTTTCCGCGCTTCTGCCCTCAGACACTGGACCTGGACCTGGCGCTGCACTGATGTAGCGGTCCTGGCCTCCGCCCGTCTCCCGACCTTCTCGTCTACCTCCGGCCCGCCCCAGTAATGCGCTGGGGCCCCACCTCCTCCGCCAGACCCCCCCTCCCAGCCCTCCGCACCGCGCGCCCCCGGCCCTGGGAACGAGGCTCCAGACGCCTAATCAATAAGGTGTGAGGCAGGACGCGGCGAGCGCCTGGCATGGCACAAGCGCTGAGTCGGCAGCCGTGAAGAGGACCGGCTCCTTTCTGCTCCATCCTCCGTGTCGCTTTGTCTGGTGTCCGTGCGTGCACGCTCCCGCCATCGCCCGGCCGCAGAGACCCATTGGCCTAGAGAGAGAGCGAAGATCGATAGAGAAACATACGTACCTTTCTCCCCTTTGTCTTTGTTTTCCTTTTTTTTTTTTTTTTTTACTCCCAGAGAAGTTTGGGAGTGGGGTGGTGGGTGTGGTTCTGGTGCCGGTGCTGGGTCAGTGTAGCCGAGCCTGTGGTTTCCGGTGCCGGTGCTGGTTCAGTGTGGTTCTGGTGCCGGGTCAGTGTCGAGCGTGTGGAAGCTGGGGAGAGACTCGTGGGATGCGACCATGTCGGACCTCACAGAGCGCCGGCCGGTCAACTCGGACTACGCCGTCTCCCTGCTGGAGCAGCTCAAGTTCTTCTATGAGCAGAAGCTGCTGACCGACGTGGTGCTGCTGGTGGAGGACGCAGAGTTCCCCTGCCACAAGATGGTGCTGGCCACCTGCAGCTCCTACTTCAGGTGAGTTGTCCTGCAGTGTGGTGTTGGGCCGGACCTTCTGCGGTGGGAACGGTGGGAACGGTGGGGGTGGGGGGTGGGGGGGGGCGTAGCAGAGAAGGTGTCTGCGTCACTCCACGAGAACCAGTGCTGCAGTGCAGTGCGTGCGCTGTGCGCGTGTGTGTGTGTGTGTTGTTTACTGGACACTGTACCAATGGGGGGTGAGGGTGAGGGGTGTACCGGACTTCCTCCTGATGGGCACTCGTGTTACTGGACCAGAGGATAGGGGGGTTCGTTTTGGAGGACGGAGGGGGCGCTGAGATCACTGCTG